>NW_015507232.1:0-2500 GCF_001515645.1 Sinocyclocheilus grahami
TGTGCTTATCAGAGAAACAGAGCTACTACACACACTAGAGGAACTGTGACCGAGCAACCAAACAAGCTTTATTTCACCATCTTAAAGGTAGGGTATGTAATTTTTCAAAAACAATTTAGAAAACTGATTCGGGCCGAATAGCAAAACAAACTTGAAGCCAATCAGATTACTTAATTTTCTTAATTTCAATAGGAGAGATGGCCTTTTGTTTGTTTATTATTATTATTTTGTGCTGTGGGCCTATTATTGGTTACTGTGCTGTTTCTGGTTCAAAAGGCAGCAATAAATAACACTTTATTATCTAAAGAGTGTTCCTGTGATTTTATACACTAGTAATGTTGTGAAATGAATAAATGCATAATAATCCTAATAACCGTGAAACCGTGATTATTCCTCAGACAATAACCGTAGCAACACAATCTATAATCGTTGCATCTCTAATGCACAGCTAGACAGCTCAAGCAGCTGCACTTCTGGCCTCTGACCGGATAACTGGCCTTTCTGAAAGACATGTCTTTGTTATATTTCAGTTTCTATTTAAATGTGGTCCACACGAGCCCCTCGCCCTCTTCAGCCTCACCAATGAACACATAATCACACTTAAAACATGCTTTGATACGATCACTGGATAACTCGTCATAGTCTGTGGTTAAAGCTCCACTCAGCGGTCAAAGGCTGCAGATGCAGTGCTGATGGTAACCCGGCGGTAAAAACATCATTCTCCTGAGTACTCTGTGTTTTACTGGTTATTAAGGTTCTAAGGTTCACTTAAGTGTTTTTGTTAAATTGATAAGAAGGGATAGCAAAGATTTAAATTGTTAGAAAAGATTTATATATATATATATAGGCCAACGAAATAGTTCCAGACAAAGATCACAGCACTATTTTGCGTCTCTGAGCAATGAATCAGCTTTTTGAACAAATCGGTTGAATAAATGATTCAGTGATTCACTCATTAACACAGTCAAATGCTTTGTTTCTGAATGAATCTGTCGTTTGAATGAATCGGTTGAATATCAATGACTCACTCATTAACAGTCACTTGCTCTCACCTACTGGCGGTTTTAGTTTCACATTGCGACTATTTTTTTAATGTTTTAAATTATTTCAAATATCAGTATTCAACGTTAAAAACAAAACATTACGCCTATTTATGCATATGTAACTGCAGTTTAAATGCATCCCTGTCCCCTAGAGCTCAGAGACAGAATTGTGGCAAGGCACAGATCTGGCCAAGGTTACAAAAAATTTCTGCTGCACTTAAGGTTCCCAAGAGCACAGTGGCCTCCATTCCTTAAATGGAAGACGTTTGGGATGACCAGAACCCTTCCTAGAGCTGGCCGTCCGGCCAAACTGAGCTCTCGGGGGGGAAGAGCCTTGGTGAGAGAGGTAAAGAAGAACCCAAAGATCACTGTGGCTGAGCTCCAGAGATGCAGTTGGGAGATGGGAGAAAGTTGTAGAAAGTCAACCATCCCTGCAGCCCTCCACCAGTTGGGGCTTTATGGCAGAGTGGCCCGATGGAAGCCTCTCCTCAGTGCAAGACACATGAAAGCCCGCATGGAGTTTGCTAAAAAACACCAGAATAAGATTCTCTGGTCTGATGAGACCAAGATAGAACTTTTTGGCCTTAATTCTAAGCGGTATGTGTGGAGAAAACCAGGCACTGCTCATCACCTGTCCAATACAGTCCCAACAGTGAAGCATGGTGGTGGCAGCATCATGCTGTGGGGGTGTTTTTCAGCTGCAGGGACAGGACGACTGGTTGCAATTGAGGGAAAGATGAATGCGGCCAAGTACAGGGATTTCCTGGACGAAAACCTTCTCCAGAGTGCTCAGGACCTCAGATTGGGCCGAAGGTTTACCTTCCAACAAGACAATGACCCTAAGCACACTGCTAAAATAACGAAGGAGTGGCTTCACAACAATTCTGTGACTGTTCTTGAATGGCCCAGCCAGAGCCCTGGCTTAAACCCCATTGAGCATCTCTGGAGAGACCTAAAAATTGCTGTCCACCAACGTTTACCATCCAACCTGACAGAACTGGAGAGGATCTGCAAGGAGGAATGGCAGAGGATCCCCAAATCCAGGTGTGAAAAACTTGTTGCATCTTTCCCAAAAAGACTCATGGCTGTATTAGATCAAAAGGGTGTTTCTACTAAATACTGAGCAAAGGGTCTGAATACTTAGGACCATGTGATATTTCAGTTTTTCTTTTTTAATAAATCTGCAAAAGTGTCAACAATTCTGTGTTTTTCTGTCAATATGGGGTGCTGTGTGTACATTAATGAGGGAAAAAAATTAACTTAAATGATTTTAGCAAATGGCTGCAATATAACAAAGAGTGAAAAATTTAAGGGGTTCTGAATACTTTCCGTACCCACTGTATAAGTGTTATTTATATGACATAAGGTTTAAATGATTTGGCAGCACAACTGTTGATAATTCTAATAATAAATCAGCATATTAGAATGATTTCTGAAGATCATGTGACACTTTATAC
>NW_015507232.1:7500-18101 GCF_001515645.1 Sinocyclocheilus grahami
CATCTGAAGAGCACACACACAGACAGATGCGTCTCAGTCAGTGTGAGAATACTTAGTTCAGTTCTCTTTTGCTTATTTTTGAGCTTGGACGAACAAAAACAGACAATTACAGCAAAGTGCATGTCGTGGAGAATATCCTGTAAACATAGTTGGTTATCTTAACGTAAACAGTTGAGAAAGAAAACACATGTGTATCTCAGGATACTGGATCCGTGCAATCCGTCTTAAAGTGAAAGCAGTCTAATAATAAACCTAAAAGAACACAATATCTCATTACTTTTGGCTGAATAACTTTTGTAATTTTAATAAGGATTAATCTATATTTACTTTTATATAGAGAAGACTATGAAGACTATTTTACACTTTATTACTTTATTCATTTCTGTACCTGCAAACTTCTTTTAGAGCTACCTGAAAAGCACTGTTGACTGCATTTGTGTCTTGTGTCTGCTATTGCTTGTAATTTGGAAAAGATTCTTAGCACTTAGCCCTGCATGTCTGAATGAGACCCAGACTGCCATGAATAGTAGCAGAGAACAAAAAAATACGTTTTAAATTAACTTCTCAAAGCAAATTTAGTTTTAAGAGCTTTATTTTAATAATGTCTTTTTGTATATTTATTTTTTGAAATAACATTGCACATTTTAGCACATCTGAAAGACGTTATTGTCTGTTGTCATGTTATAAGATTACTGAACTTATGTGTGACTTGATTTTTTCCAGTTATTTACTTTTCTTTATTATTTAAAAAAAAGTGTATTTTTTGTTGTGAATGTCCCAGTTAGTACAGGGTCTGCAAATTTCAGATAAATGTTCATGTTATATATTTTGGATGCATTTGTGAGTTAATAAAAATGTAACTGAATGGCAGGAGATATGATCACATGATTGACAGATCTGAACGCGCTCTGACTCATAACACTCGCGCACGTGGAAGAAAAGGGACAGTGCTCTTCAGATCACATAATTCACAGAAATGATATTCTGTATAAAGAACATGTGAGAATAAATCTGTTCTCAGATACAGGGCAGGAGTGGGACTCATTTTCAGCCCTGGAGTTTGATGCCTTCGAACGGCCCACTTTAGTTCACGACTGATTATATTAAAATAATGTAATTAAAACCTCAGTATATAAGTCTGCAATAGTGCACTGTTCTCTACAGCCTACAGTAATTCATTGTATTTTTCTAGAGCAGTGGTTCTTAACCTTTTTTTACCTCAAGGCCCCCCTGCTCTCCGAGTCAATAGTGCAAGGCCCCTCCCCCCAACCTTTTCTATTATCAAAAACCTTTGTATTCTAGGGTAATTATTTTTCAGTTACGTGTAGAGAGGAGCGATGGGGAAAAATCGACACACAGGACGGGGAAAAAATCCTCTCTTTTTCGTGTTGTGAATAATCGTGCCTGGTGTGAATAGCCCCATAGGGATCTATTGATTCAATTCAAAAGCGCCATCGTGCCGAATTTTCATGTTCAGTGTGAAAAGGCCTTAAGAGTTCATCAGAAATGTTCAACTCCAATTGTTACTTTTTCCGGAGTGCCTCAGGGTTGTGTGAGTTCACCGCTCCTTTTTACTCTTTATACAGATGATTGTAAAACTGATATCAAAAATACATCCTCATTACTAATTATAAATAAAACGAAGACAAAGGAAATTATTTTTGATCTCTCAGAGTATAGGTATCAAAAACAAGTGACTATACATAATATTCAGATTGAACAAGTGTCTTCCTATAAAAATCTGGGTGTCTGTGTGGATGCTGCTTTATCATGGACTGCACATATAGACTATCTTTGTTGTAAGGTACAACTATGGAACGATTTTCCGGACAATTTTCAAATAGAATAGCAAATTGTATTTTCAATTGCGTTTTCAATATGTGGACGCATAAATTGTGACATAATCCAAATGCAATTGCAAATCCTGCATTACCGTTAGCACACACACAGACAGATGCGTCTCAGTCAGTGTGAGAATACTTAGTTCAGTTCTCTTTTGCTTATTTTTGAGCTTGGACGAACAAAAACAGACAATTACAGCAAAGTGCATGTCGTGGAGAATATCCTGTAAACATAGTTGGTTATCTTAACGTAAACAGTTGAGAAAGAAAACACATGTGTATCTCAGGATACTGGATCCGTGCAATCCGTCTTAAAGTGAAAGCAGTCTAATAATAAACCTAAAAGAACACAATATCTCATTACTTTTGGCTGAATAACTTTTGTAATTTTAATAAGGATTAATCTATATTTACTTTTATATAGAGAAGACTATGAAGACTATTTTACACTTTATTACTTTATTCATTTCTGTACCTGCAAACTTCTTTTAGAGCTACCTGAAAAGCACTGTTGACTGCATTTGTGTCTTGTGTCTGCTATTGCTTGTAATTTGGAAAAGATTCTTAGCACTTAGCCCTGCATGTCTGAATGAGACCCAGACTGCCATGAATAGTAGCAGAGAACAAAAAAATACGTTTTAAATTAACTTCTCAAAGCAAATTTAGTTTTAAGAGCTTTATTTTAATAATGTCTTTTTGTATATTTATTTTTTGAAATAACATTGCACATTTTAGCACATCTGAAAGACGTTATTGTCTGTTGTCATGTTATAAGATTACTGAACTTATGTGTGACTTGATTTTTTCCAGTTATTTACTTTTCTTTATTATTTAAAAAAAAGTGTATTTTTTGTTGTGAATGTCCCAGTTAGTACAGGGTCTGCAAATTTCAGATAAATGTTCATGTTATATATTTTGGATGCATTTGTGAGTTAATAAAAATGTAACTGAATGGCAGGAGATATGATCACATGATTGACAGATCTGAACGCGCTCTGACTCATAACACTCGCGCACGTGGAAGAAAAGGGACAGTGCTCTTCAGATCACATAATTCACAGAAATGATATTCTGTATAAAGAACATGTGAGAATAAATCTGTTCTCAGATACAGGGCAGGAGTGGGACTCATTTTCAGCCCTGGAGTTTGATGCCTTCGAACGGCCCACTTTAGTTCACGACTGATTATATTAAAATAATGTAATTAAAACCTCAGTATATAAGTCTGCAATAGTGCACTGTTCTCTACAGCCTACAGTAATTCATTGTATTTTTCTAGAGCAGTGGTTCTTAACCTTTTTTTACCTCAAGGCCCCCCTGCTCTCCGAGTCAATAGTGCAAGGCCCCTCCCCCCAACCTTTTCTATTATCAAAAACCTTTGTATTCTAGGGTAATTATTTTTCAGTTACGTGTAGAGAGGAGCGATGGGGAAAAATCGACACACAGGACGGGGAAAAAATCCTCTCTTTTTCGTGTTGTGAATAATCGTGCCTGGTGTGAATAGCCCCATAGGGATCTATTGATTCAATTCAAAAGCGCCATCGTGCCGAATTTTCATGTTCAGTGTGAAAAGGCCTTAAGAGTTCATCAGAAATGTTCAACTCCAATTGTTACTTTTTCCGGAGTGCCTCAGGGTTGTGTGAGTTCACCGCTCCTTTTTACTCTTTATACAGATGATTGTAAAACTGATATCAAAAATACATCCTCATTACTAATTATAAATAAAACGAAGACAAAGGAAATTATTTTTGATCTCTCAGAGTATAGGTATCAAAAACAAGTGACTATACATAATATTCAGATTGAACAAGTGTCTTCCTATAAAAATCTGGGTGTCTGTGTGGATGCTGCTTTATCATGGACTGCACATATAGACTATCTTTGTTGTAAGGTACAACTATGGAACGATTTTCCGGACAATTTTCAAATAGAATAGCAAATTGTATTTTCAATTGCGTTTTCAATATGTGGACGCATAAATTGTGACATAATCCAAATGCAATTGCAAATCCTGCATTACCGTTAGCATTTTCGCTTTCGCGAACGCACAGTGACGGCCAAATTTCAAATGAAAAAGCAAAGTCCATTTGCAACTGTATTTCCCATGTCTTAGGAGTTACGAGCCTGTCATATTTAAATAGCAATATTAATTACCAGTCTGCTTTTTCACTCTCGCTGTGTCGCGCATGTAACCTGCTAAAACTCAAATGGAATCGCAATTCCTTTTGCATTTGAATTTCCGAGGTCTACATGGAAAGCTCCCAATCAATGTGAGGGGGCGGGACTATACTAGGGGGCGTGTTTGTATTGGGAGGTGACGTCACTCACAGACGACCGTGCCGAATGCTCTGATCAATGGAGGCAATCAGTAAAGGCGCCGCTAAAGGCAGCTACCAATCAGTTTCGTACCTGTGTGAACGAACAGAGAGTGCAACCTTCTTGGGACAATACATAATTCTGTCTTTTTTACCCCAAATGTAGCGATTATCCCCTGCTAACAGCGGGAGCCACAACGGTACGCACGATAGGTCAATATTCACTATTAACCAAACGCTTTCACCTGTCTCAGCATCTCTCACTGTTTACACTCACTTACACTTTTAATTCTTAATAGAGAGCGTGTAGATGATCTGACTGTGTGTGTCTGTAGATGATCTGTGTGTGTCTGTAGATGATCTTTCTGTGTGTGTCTGTAGGTTGTCTGGCTGTATGGTGACACAGAAAGGCTGTGGTTATTTGTCTTCAGCTCTGAGTTTAAACCCCTCACACCTGAGAGAGCTGGATCTGAGCTACAATCACCCAGGACACTCAGGAGTCCAGCTGCTCAAACACAAACTGCAGGATCCAAACTATAAACTGCAGATACTCAAGTATGTCCAACACTAATACTGACATACTGAACGTGTGTGTGAATGATGCAGATCTACATTCATGTGTGTTTGTGTGTTTATAGTGTGGATCATGGAGGAGCGATCAGGATGACAGCAGGACTACGAAAGTGTAGGTCTACACACACACACACACACACACACACACACACACTTGGTTGTGTGAACTCATAAACTTTCATTGTTTTTTCTATCAGGTTAATGATATATTCTGTGCCATAAACAGACATCACAGAAACCTGTGCAAAACACTAGATTTACAGAGAAACATGATTTGTCCAGTTTATCAGTCTTTTTTAACTAGTTAGCAGTGCCGGTCACTTTGCTCACAAAGATGATTTAAGTAGTGTGTCACTACATAACAGTAATATGTGGATTCAGCTTTAGAGTCATGTGGAAATATCTTTCTTTTAATACATTAGGATTTATATTTATTGAATGTAGGGCTGCCCCCTAATAGTTGACTAATCGTCGACCAAAATTGTATTAGTTGCTTAGTCGCAAAAAAAAATAAAAATCCACGAGCTAAGTCACGCAGTCCATGACGGACAGATCGTTAACGGCTAGTCTATGGTAATAAAGTACATCAACGGGCAGGACATCCAAACGCTCGACTATCATTCATCGACCTCTCAAATATGGCTTATCATCTGAAATATGTAAGTATTAGCAACTTTATGTCACGAATCCGGTCCATGAACTTCCATCTGCTAGCCATCAGAGGTCACCCTTTCCAATTTCATTGACTCTCGCACTACACACTGTTGCACATCACCCCGGACTACATATCCCATCATTCATTGCACTGATTGCACTCAGCACGGATTGCACACAGCTGTTTACACTGATTGCACCCAGCTGTTTCATATCACTCCCTCACTATTTAACACTCACTCTGATCCCTTCCCTCTGCCGAGTATGAGACTGTTTGCGAACTCCCTGTTCGTTCTGCCACAGCTATAGAGGCCGTTTGCGAGCTCCCTGCTCGTCCTGTCACAACTATAGAGGCCGTTTGCGAGCTCCCTGCTTGTCCTGTCACAGCTATAGAGGCCGTTTGCGAGCTCCCTGCTCGTCCTGTCACGGCTATGGAGGCCGTTTGCGAACTCCCTGCTCGTCCTGTCACAGCTATAGAGGCCGTTTGCGAACTCCCCGCTCGTCCTGTCACGGCTAGGGAGGCCGTTTGTGAATTCTCTGTGTGCTTTGTGTCTGCCAAGGAGGTCGGTTGTGAACTTTTGTCCTGTCCCGACCCAGCCAAGGAGGCTGCCTCTGAACACCCAGCCTTATCTGTCAACCCCAATGTTCTGTCTGTGTTGTCTGTCTCTGCTCTCTCGTTATTACAGATTTGAGATTCATGCGCTGATTCTTGATGGGTGTCTTGATTCTATGTGTGTCTGAATGACAGTCAAAATATTATCTGCATAATTGCAAAATCTTTCAAAACATCACAGCACTGCCATGTAAAATTAATAACTAACTCTTGATGTCTCTGTGGATCTAAAACACAGTTCAATGCATTTTCTTTATATTGACCTAAAAAAATCTGAACATATTATTGACACAATACAGATGCCAAAATATCAGAAAGCTGCAGCAAATAATTATAGTTGGGAAAGACATTTGATTGAGTGTTTTATATTATATTATTATAAAGAATTGAACTGTTCTGCGTCAGATTTTTTACAATGATTTGTTAATATAATTTCATGGTAACACAGCAGTGTAGAAAATGTATTCTCAGGTAACCTAAAATCTTTATTTACATCAAGGGTCAAATCAAATATAAACAGCACATTAAAGTTAAAAGTTACACACTTTTTTGTGTGCGCTGTGCAGCTCTGGTTTAAAGCATGTTTTTGCTCAGGTGGCCGAAATATCTTCCCAATAGAGAAACGTTTTGCTCAGCATGAAACAAAATAGAATTTAATTAAATGAAAATTAAAATGGTTAGTTAGTGAAGGTGTTTAATTGTAAAACTGCACAAAATACCTGTAAAACAACAGTTTGTTGAAGTTGAAGTTTTGCACTGTATTTAAATGAGGGTATGTTACTGAAGGTTGTTGTTTGGCAGCCGTTGCTGCAGTCATTCGAGTGTTTTTAACAGTGAGAGCAATCGTGCCATTTGCAGCATCTGATGCTGATCTCATGAATTATTATCAACATTATTTTTGTAGTTTTACACTCATTTCCATGTCATTTAAGAAAACAGAAACATACTTTATAAGTAATACAGTATTTTTCTCTATAAAAAAATTTGTTTCGTCAAATTAAAATGACCGGGGGGGGGTTCACGTTGTTTAAAAAAAATATATATATATAATTATAAATTTAAAATATGTATTTTTGAAAGTATATTTATACATTTAAAATATACTGTAAAAAAAAAAAAAATATATATATGCAAACAATGGCCAAAAAATATATTTGTTAAAATATGATTCTAAATATATTTACATAAATATAATTTCTACCAATATATTTTGGGCCATTTATTTGTATATTTTTTAAATATATATTTTAAATATAGAAATGTATTTTTAAAACTATTTAAAAATATATTTTGACCTCTATATATTTCAGTCCAAGAAGATTAATTTTCTAGCCCCAGAAATACATTTATAAATATATTTTAGTAATTGAAGGTTGAAACTAAATATATTTCCTATTTCAAAAATATATTTCAGATAAGGCTGAGATATCAGTGACCTATAAAGGAATCAACAGGAAAGGATGGAGAGACTGTTTGTTTGGATACAATGACAAATCCTGGAGTCTGATCTGCTCTAATAACAGATTCACTAAACAGAGGCTGAATGGACTCAGAATGCTTTATTGTTCTGTCTGCGCTGATTTAACACTCGATTCACTAAATTAATTCTGTACAAACACAGTCTGTGAAATACAGACTGAACTATGAGCACATGAAACTCAAACTAAGCGCTCCGCTGGATAATATCTGTGGTCTTGTTCGGTAGGACAGCTCGACTTCTGCTGATTTGTTGAAGTTACTGTATAACTGAACTGAGTACTATTAAGTTATAAATAAAGTCTGTAGTGAAATCCAAAAAAGAACACCTAAAGTACATTTTAACATTAAGGGTAAAGGCATATGTTTTGTGTTCTTGTAGCAGTAGAGCTACAATTACCTGATGTTCTTCTTCTTTATCACTGGAGAGTTAAAGCTAAATCTTGAGTGTATGAAGAACATCATGAGGAAACCAAGACTTGTAGAAGAACCCAAAGAAGTGGACCAATTCTCCTGTCCACACCCTGAGACTGGGACATCAGACCGGTGCTCACTGTACGACAGATTTCACCAAAAACCCCAAAGCGTCCTGAAGAGAGACTGCGGAGCCTGAAACTGATCCCAGACCTGCTCGTCTGGTTAATTCTTCAGCAGCAGAACAAATAAACACTGAGCTTTCCTCAAGACACTACTCACTGTGCCAAATGAAGCACATCCACTACATGATCTCACTCCGTCTGTATTTCACTGCACAATGAAACACTCGATCGCTTCTTCATGAAGGAAAAGCACAGCAGAGGCCAAGCGCATTGCATTCAATGCCAAACTGATATGTGGCCAAACAGTAAAAATTACTCTGACCTGAAATTTATTAAAAAGCCACTTTATGTATTCAGATTACGTTACAATTTCCCAGTAAATTACAGAAACGCACACAAGAAGAACTGAGCATGATTTCCAGCAAAGCGGGACAGTCCTGCTGTGGATGAGACTGATTTTCAGTGCCGATGTTTCCAGTTAATGAGCAAAAGAAGGAAAGGAGTGTGCTGGTTACACCACTGACACATCTGAACAGTATTAATAGCAATATAAAATGATGAACACAAGTCTCCATCATTGGGACACAATGGCACAGCTGTGTGCTGTTGAGAAGAGAGAGCACATGTCATTGCTAGAGTCTCTCGTCTCGAATCGCTGGAACGACGTGATCTGAAAGTCTGAGCTCAGACGATCTCGTGAAAGACACCAGCAGCCAATTGATGCCATGGATATACGATAATGTGAGCACCTTATGATACCTCATGATTTTAATATTTCATTGCTGTTTCATTCACTTGATTATTGAACTGTCACATATAGATAACTGTCACCTTATATGAGATATATAAGTAGATACTGAAACACAGCATAAATCTAAATGCATGTTCTTGCTATGAATCTCCATATTGTGCTTTAAAGACTGTAAATTGTCAGATTGCACAAATCGCATCAGAAAGCCAGAATGTCAGTAACTGCTTCAGAATCTGTACTTTTCTCACACGAGTTTGAATCATTTTCATAAACAGACAAACAATCATTATGAGCAGGTGAAAGAAGAGCAGTTTCTGTGTGATTCTGTTCTGTCCTCAGGTTGTGCTCTTGATGACTGAGCTTTAATGCTGGCTTTCTCTCTAACATGTATGTATTTAATATACAATACATATTTAGCTTTAAACTAAACTCTGCTTTGCTCATCTTCTGTTCCCACCGGAGATGAAACGTGTAAAGATGAGATCAGATCAACTCTCTACCCAACAAAATGGACGAACTTCTTCTGCTCTCCCAGACAAATAAGGATTTTTCACACTCTGCTGCTCTGTGTTTCACGGAAACCTGGCTGAATGACGCCATTCCGGACAGCGCGCTACAACTGCCGGGCTTTCAGCTGTTTAGAGCAGATCGCGACGCAGAATCAACGGGGAAATCACGCGGCGGCGGTACATGTTTACAGTGGTGTACAGTCTCTCAGTGACATTTACATGCACGTCTGTCGGAATTTTCTGGAAGTGAACAATTAGAAAAATACACATTTGTTACACTTGTTTCAAACAAATACTGTGTGGGTTTGATTAAAACAAGCATTTGTTGCACATTATAGGAACGACACAACGCTTGACAAGCGGCACAATAAGATCTAGCAGGATGTTTGTGCATCATAACCATCCAACATTTTCCCCAAAACTGAAGATGAGACTTCATGAAAAGATTTCTGTTTTCGATGAACAGCAGGAAACAATAAATCAATAAAATAGGTATATATTTGTGGACATTGTAGTGATGGATCAGACATGATGCTAAACAAGAGGAATATTTCATCTCAATAACTGAATAAATGCGACTGTCCTTTGATAAAGTGCTCATTTGCATATATATGTAGTCTCTCAGTGACATTTACATGCATGTCTGTCGGAATTTTCTGGAAGTGAACAATTGGAAAAATATACATTTGTTACACTTGTTTCGAACAAATACTGTGTGGGTTTGATTAAAACAAGCATTTGTTGCACATTATAGGAACGACACAACGCTTGACAAGCGGCACAATAAGATCTAGCAGGATATTTTTGCATCATAACTGTCACGAATCCGGTCCATGAACTTCCATCTGCTAGCCGTCAGAGGTCACCCTTTCCAATTTCATTGACTCTCGCACTACACACTGTTGCACATCACCCCGGACTACATATCCCATCATTCATTGCACTGATTGCACTCAGCACGGATTGCACACAGCTGTTAACACTGATTGCACCCAGCTGTTTCATATCACTCCCTCACTATTTAACACTCACTCTGATCCCTTCCCTCTGCCGAGTATTGTTCAGCGCTTATCTCCAGATAGCTACACTACAGAGCCCTCATTTGTTTTCCTGCCTTAGCCTTAGCCTTAGCCTTAGCCTTAGCGGTTTTCTCGGTTTCTGATCTTCGCCTAGTTTCCTGGATTTCTCCTTTACTCTTGCCCCTTTTTGATTCTGTTTGCCGTTCATTGACCTACGCTAGCCCTAGGACTATTCTTGTGTCTTGCCCGCCATATACCTGTCTGCCACTGTTTGACCCTGCCTGCTTTATGACCACGTCTCTGTCTTCTCC
>NW_015507232.1:18178-18451 GCF_001515645.1 Sinocyclocheilus grahami
CCTGCGGCTTTTCAGGTTGTCATTGGCCAGGTATGGACACTGCGAGACTGTTGTTAGCCCTCGAGCAGGGTTGGCGAGCGCTCGAGGATTACGTGCAGGAGTATTTGGATCTTGCATATTATTCTGATCTGCCTGACTGTGTACTCATAGACTTTTTTTGTGAGGGTATAAATGAACCGTTAAAGACACGATTAATCCGTGAGGGTCCCCGTTCTTCCCTAAGTGATTTTGTGGATTATGCTCTGTTGTCTGTTGGTTCAGCGTTCACTGTGG
>NW_015507232.1:21327-30566 GCF_001515645.1 Sinocyclocheilus grahami
CAGCTGTTAACACTGATTGCACCCAGCTGTTTCATATCACTCCCTCACTATTTAACACTCACTCTGATCCCTTCCCTCTGCTGAGTATTGTTCAGCGCTTATCTCCAGATAGCTACACTACAGAGCCCTCATTTGTTTCCCTGCCTTAGCCTTAGCCTTAGCGGTTTTCTCGGTTTCTGATCTTCGCCTGGTTTCCTGGATTTCTCCTTTACTCTTGCCCCTTTTTGATTCTGTCTGCCGTTCATTGACCTACGCTAGCCCTAGGACTATTCTTGTGTCTTGCCCACCATATACCTGTCTGCCACTGTTTGACCCTGCCTGCTTTATGACCACGTCTCTGTCTTCTCCAAAATAAAGCTTTGCGAATGGATCCGCACGTCTCACGTCTCGTCAGCCCCGTTACAATAACCATCCAACATTTTCCCCAAAACTGAAGATGAGACTTCATGAAAAGTTGTTCATCTGTTTTTGATGAACAGCAGGGAAACATAAATAAATAAAATAGGTATATATTGATATTAAATTATAGATATTTATATTATTTTTATATTATTTTCAGTCTCTCTTCTGCTCTTTGAGAAGATTTGACTTCATTTCACATCCTTACATTAAAGCTGCAGTTAGATTAAAGTCTCAGCGCCACTGCTGTGTTAATAATGTGATCTAGTTTATCATACTAGACTTATGAGTCTTAATGCCATATTGATATTGATTACAGCACATAAGTGTAACTATATGAGATTGTTCATTAGTATTATTGATTGTCATTAAAGTTCCCTTTATATAGAGCTTTATCCAGATGTTTGAAAGCAGCTTTACAGAGACAAATGTGAGAATAATGTGCTGTAAAGCAGCTCTAAAGAGATGATCATGCCATTCTTCAGCTGAAGTCAGGTCAGTTCAGTGTAAAGTGCAGCACTGATGGACTGAGTTGAATGAATCATTAAAACAGCTGAAATGAACCTGAACATCAGATTATAGAACGAAAGAGATTTAAAAGGAAAGAAAAGCTCCAATATGATATTTGATATTTCTGATCTCTACTGATTATTATTATTATTTTAATAGATCTGTTTTGGAGAAACAAAAGTTTATAGGCCAGAGATTTAATGATTTTGATAAAGTACTATATCTAAAACTGAATATAATGTATATTGGGGAGAACATTTGCTAGTTCTTATAAAGCCTGATTTCTCCAGCAGATTTAAAGGGGTCATATGATGCTGCTAAAAATAACAGTATTTTGTGTATTTGGTGTAAGGAAATGTGTTTATGCGGTTTAAAGTTAAAAAACACATTATTATAGTCTACTCTCCCAGGATCAGGAGACAGTCCTCCATAAAATGTGCTGCACACATCTGGATATTTGGGTTGAAGTGTTCTGGAACAGTGTTGTAAATACAACTTAACCACTGATTTCTAGTCGTGTCCTCTTTTGGAAGACCAAACAAAGTAGTTTCGCTTTCACAACGAATCACAGTGTCACACACGGCGGGCTTGAGAACAGCGCAGCCGGTGGATTTGACGAAGGAGCGTCCGGAGGGCTTGCGGCAACCACATGTGACGACCCCGGGCTGGACTCCGCTTCGTCCACGGTGAAAGACAAAACTGTCGGCGATGCGTATATGCATTTTTTTTTCTATTTTACGCATTAGTAGTAAATCAAGACTTCGCAAGTTCTCTTGTAAAATAAAATTATAAAAAACCAACATGGAATAAACTGTGTACAGAAAGCGAGTAAAGAACTCTCAACATTAGGCCACTAAAAAGGTCAGTTTAATCTCACAAAAACTCCTGTTAATAAAAAATCTGACTACACGGCTCAATTAATCTCTTACTCTGCATCTGTCAGGGTTATGGACCTGTCTGTGTGTTTTTGCTCCCTGTGACCCAGTTTCTGTCTCCCGTTGATTGTGTTAATTTGATTCCAGGTGTGTTTAGTTCTTCCCCCAATTATCCTGTGTTTAAAAGCCCTAGTCCTTTCAGTCAGTGTTGGTCAGTTCTGAACGTCCCTCCATGTGTTCCTGTGTCTCCTACGGCCCCCTTGTGATTGGATTATTAAAAGACTGTGATATTGAAGAACTCCTCGTTTACTCGTTCCTTGCTCCCTGAGTGTGTTGTGACTGCGTCTTTGTTGTTTGATGAATTCAGTGCTTTTATTATTATTGCAGCTTAGATGTTCAAATATCTGCAGTACTCTGACTTTGCCACAAGCAGAAGTGCATACGTCTGCTCAGACCCTGACTACTTTTCCACGTCAAAGACATTTTTATAAATATGAACGTTGCCGTGGATTTTAGCGTACGCACACTCTAAGATCAAATCTGTGCATACGCACATTTATAAATGAGGCCCCAGGATTGTGAGGCTGGAAAGTATGTCCAGAGAAGCATGATGGGATTCCTGCGTAAGGAGACACAGCCTGCTCTCTCTGGTGAGGACGGATGAAGAATAAATGAAGACAGAATAATATATTGTGTAGGCCCAGTGAAACACAGGGAAGCTTTGGGCAGGCTTTACCTTCAGACTAGGGATGCTCATATTAACCGGTTTACCGTTAACGGACTAATTTTGATTGTTTAACACAACCAGTTAAACAATTTAAAAAGCTATTTAAGTATTTTTAATTTTTCAAAATATTTCAAAACGTTTGCTGCATAGTTAAAATACATCACACATATACAATTTTTGAGAGGAAAAAGCAGTGTATAAGTTGCATTTTATTATTGCATTCAGAAATGGGCCTAATGTGAAATACTGGTAAATATATAATGTCTAGAAACATAAACACTGTACACGTACAAACGGCACAAACACAAATGTTTATGTAAATCAGGTTTTGTTCTTCACTCACGTTCCAATATCCACATAAAACACTGCAGCTCAGATTGTACTACAGAGCAGTGTGGTGTTTCATATTTTTGGCTGACTGTATTTTATGATGATAATGAACAGGCTGCGATGTCAAGTTAGCAATGCTAGAACTAGAATCAGAATCAGCTAGAAATCATCTGCACTACAAAATATCAGAAAACCTTCAGAAATTCTGCATTTAAGCACAAAATTATTATTTTTTTCAGATCAACTGATCAAACCCCCTCCATAAATCATCATCATTTTATTATGAGAAACAATGAGAAGCTGCAAACGATCACACATAACTTAACCTTAATTAACCTTAATTAAAAAATACCTGAACTATTCATTGCTTGTCACGGTAGTTGCTGACGATTAATCAATTAATTGAACATGATTTGAAATGCTGATCGATCGTGATCATAAACTGACATCTCTAGCACAAAATCTGACTTGAAGGATGAAATCAATGCACAGTTTATACAAGAAGCTCCAGATCCCTGAATGCTGATCGTGTTCACGATGCTCAGAAACCCATCTGGAGTTGTTAACGTTACTTGATAGTCACTAGAATCTAGTAGATGTTTTAAATGGGACTAGTTACTGTAGCTGCTATAATATCTGAATCATCAATGATAACTAACCCTGGAGCAGTCTGAGTCAGTAGATGCACAGTAATAACTTACATTATAACTAATACTGTAGAAGCAGCTCAGCTGCAAGTATCTTTACTGTCATTATTCATAAATGTGACCGCTGTTATTTGTCTTTTATTATTTTGCTGTTGCCACAGTGAGTTCTGCTCAGAAACATGAGACGCTGGAGACAGCTGCCGGTCAAAGCTGTGTGAATGCAATCAGAACTCAGTCCAAACATGAATAATGCCAGCTTTTTAGAAAACAATTACAGGTGTTTTCATGAATGTGTCATTTATTAACTGTAATCTACAAATAATGAAACGACATTAAATACAATTGTCTGTATAATTTGTGTTCTTTTATTAAGTAGTGCTTGTTTTGTGTGTTTTTAGGCAGGGCTAGGCCAGTTGTACACAAAAACTTTTACTTTTTTATTAGCCACACATATTAAATGTATTAAAAGTGAACCTACAAAACTGACCCAAGATCAGTTAAAACCATATTAGACACTAACCAGTTTTAAATTCCAGATGTGCAGATGGGGAATGTTGTAACGCTGCTATTCTATGACATTAGCAATGTAATTTACACTATTTACTTTCATGAATTTGAATGAGAAACCACAGGAAAGAAATGGATAAAGACTGCGAGTCAATGTTCAATGTTCAGAAATGATTATCTGAAGAAATGGCTCATCTGTTTGTCTCCTGTTCTGTGTTGTGTTCATCTCTGTGTTTGTCTGAATGTGTTTCTTCAGCACGTTATTTAGAAGTATGCTGTAAAGCTGTGTGTTGTGATCAGATCCGTCCCAAGCATGGCTGCAATGTGCTCATTGTCAAACTCCCAAATCAGTTCGTTTCTCATCCTTCAAAAAATGCCATTGTTTTATCTGAAAAAGTTATAATGTTAAAAATAAAGTTATTACAAAATATTTTAGTTTGTATGTTTTTTTTCATTGGATCAGATAACGATTTAAGCTGTCATGTTATTTCGTGCCCCTCAGATGTTACAATGTGTCCCACCTATGGGGCATGTTGTCACGTTTCACTTCCATTATTTAGTGTAAATAAAGAAAACGATACACTCTGAACCCCAGGTGGATTTACACAAACTGAGAAAGCCCCGCTCTGCCCTACACCTGTTGTTGTGTTAATGTTATTATTAATGTTATAATACCAAAGACCATATAAAAGATGAAAACATACAGATCCATCTTGGAAAAAAACTAAAGCAAAGTGCCCATTTAAATGCAATAGTAGCAGAAGAGAGATGATGGGATGCAGACAAACGGTAGAAAATATTACAATATTCAAATCAATCAACAAAATAAATCAACCCTTCTGGGGTGTTAGGACATATGCATGCACAATTAAATACACCCACTGTTATGAATGAAATAAGCACAGATGCATTTGAGATATGTAACTGTAAAGAAATGTATATTAATAGCAAAAGCTTTAATTTAGAAAGAATTGAACTGAAAGAAATCATAACTAAATTGAAAGGAAGTGGACAGGAATGAATAGTATTTTTCATGAGACTGCATCAGTAGAATGTAATTGAGCAAGCGTTGTGTGACACACTCCAGTGCAGTAGGTGGCGCTGAACACATTTAACCACAGGCTGAAAGCAGACAGGTGGGCGGGGCTTATATGTTGTTGACACCTGAGGTATCTTGCGCATGCGCAGTCTGCATCACGAGGATACACCTTTGTGTCGAAACCGAAAGTAGCGTCTCAATACTTACCTTCACGTTTCGAAGACTTAAACACTGCCATAAAAATCACATTAGGGTAAGTTCAGGTATAAGCTTTTGATTTGATGCCATATTATTGTACAATGTTTTTGTTTCGCGTTGCTTTCATCCTGAACTCGAGCTGTAACCCGCTGGAGTGAGTTGTGACGCATGCAACATTGAATAATCGAATCCGACGATATCGAGCTCCAGGGATTCTTTTAGTCCAATCGGTGCAGACGCGATTCAATACGTGTGCAGGGCTCGCAAAATTTCAAAATCCCTGGTAGCCCTTTGAGCAGGTACTCCAGATTTTGGTAGCCCGAAAATTTATTTAACTAGCCCATTTTTTTTTTTTAAATATAGAAAATCAGATAGGAGTTTAAATGTTAATCAGAAATATTTTCAATACACAAATATCAACAAATATGATGGAAGGAATTGTATTTCACTATTTACAGGGTATCTGCAGAATTTTTAAAAATAAATTTAAGGCAATTTATGACCCATTTTAAGAGCTGCAGAAGTAAAATGAACAGTGTGAGTGTTGGACAATGTCTGTGGTAACATACAGTATTGAGCCATAAATTACATGATTTACAGTTCAGATACAGGGTTTCACAAAAACAAAAACCTTATACAACAGCATTTCAGCCTTTAGACCATTTTTATGAAAAGAGATAAATCAAGCATATAAATTATGTCTTAATTGTTTAGATTTTTAGAAGGCACATTAACTTGTTTCTCATTTACAACTCTGTGTTTGCTGCATAAAAACATGAGTTGATATTTGCGTTGATCTGACCATAAACAGCAAGAAAGGCTTGTTGGAAATGCAGATTCATTCTCTGCCACGAGGTGGCGCTTTAGGAGCGCTGAAATATTGCGGTTTCCCCGGTAACGGCTGCACATAAAGCAGCTCCGCGCTCATAAACGCTGCTTTATCAGGAATTATAGGTCAAATTAAATTAAAATGGCAACGACACGTTTCTGAGGACAGTCGTTTGCCTTCAGATACTTTCAAATAAAGACATCCGCGCCGCGTTTTGACGTGAAACATGCAGCCCTTATATTTATTCAATGACATCATTGCCTTTTGAAGTTTAATCCAGCCGTATCGTGACTCTTGTCTTTCCGTCCCCAACTGTAAGACCTCTTGAAATTATAATTAACACATTGCTTATACCTTTCAACGTATTTAAAACTTTGTATGGCCTTAAGTTTGATACAACTCACTTTAGGAGCTTTTAAGGACCCGCCGGGAGATCTGCATTTAAGGTAGCCTGTCGGGCAGAGTGCTGATATATTTTGGTAGCCCGACTGAAAAACACAATAGCCCCGGGACGTCGGGCTAGCGATTTTGCGAGCCCTGGTGTGTCCTTCTTCTATGTGAAATAATCATAAATACCAGTTTATGCTGTTTGATTGTGGCCTGGAAGGGTCGTAGTTGTAAGCTGTAGCCCCGGCTGGTCTGTTTAGATCTTGCGTGAGCACTGTGCAGTGGAAATGCGGCTAGTAATTTCTGAATTCTGACTGGCATATAACGAACAAATCAAACAAATGTTAAACGGGCAAAAGCGGGGCCCCCTACAAGGCGGGGCCCATGGGCTGCAGCCCACTCAAGCCCAATGGTAAGTCTGGCCATGAACTGAGGAATTAAATCATTATAATCAAGCATATAATTGATATTCTAAATTCTCGTCAAACTTCCGACTGAGGCTTTGATGGCGGTGTAAAGAACAGTAGTGGAAATCTCCATGAGGCATTGTCTGCTGTCGTAGCTCTTTGGCAGACAACACTTCAATCTCCATCACGTCCGTAGTTTCCTCAGATGCTGAAGCTGCCGACACATAGGAATGTTCTCCAGCTTTTTCCGGCCATTACGCACACAAGGGCTAAGTTTCGCTTTAAACAACTTTATTTTCTTTATTAAAAGCAGTCAGTTTATCAAGTAAAGAACTAGATCAAGCAACAAACTGCGCAAGGTTATTGCGATAGAAATCAGTGAAAGTCTTCTGTGTTTTATTATGGGAAAGTGCTCGTGTTAACTTCATGCTCACAAGCATATTCTCATCTCACAACATTATATGACACTGGAGTGATATTTTCTGGTCAAAATGATACTTCTCCAAAATATTATGCCACAAAATAGCCTAGATCATAAATCCCACAGTCTTTCCATGAAGGTGTGTGTGTGTGTATAAATATTAATTTAAGTGTTGTCCTATGCATAGGACACTGTTTTTACATACATAGTTTGTTTTGGGCTTAAAACATGAAATGTGCAGACAGTTTAGTATGAAACTGAATAGCTAACAAATGTCAAATGTTTAACTAACTTTACTAAACATTTGTCAAAAGCTTAAAAGTCAGTTATTCAGCATCAGTAAAACAGGTACAATTTTGACACATCAAGATGCCTGTTGTTTTGCATGCCTGTATCTGTATTATTAGGGGCCAAGCACCGAAGGTGCAATGGCACCTATTGTATCCGTTAGCGTCTGTTTTCTTCTTCTTCTTCTTCCGCCGAAAGTCTATGGCAGCCCATAGAACCGCTTGCGAGAAAGTTGTGAAATTTGGCACACTGATAGAGGACAGTGAAAAAAGTCACCACAGCAAATTTGGAGTCTCTAACTCTCTAGCACCACCACCAAAATTTAAATGTCTTTATGCTAATAACTTTTGAACCGTAAGGCACAGAAGGAAAATTATGTTTTTCCTCTGAATCGTTGGCTCATGCTGAGTCGAATGAACACCAACATTTAAAAATTGCAAGGTTTAGTTTTTTCCGATATTTTTAATTGTTCGTAAAACCTACTTTTTCGAACTCGTCCTAGACGGTTTGTCTGATTCTCACCAAAATTGGCTCAGATCATCTTCAGACCATGCTGGCAAAAAGTTTTGTCCAACCGTTCTCGAATAACGCACAAAGGAATTCTACAAAAAGCACATAAAAATGGATGTGAGGCCATATCTCCGCAACGGTTTGGCATATTGAGACCAAACTTGGTGTGTGTTATAACAAGCATGACCTGAGACTACCTGCAGTGTTTCGGCGCAGTGCCCCTAGTGGTCAGGAGATATAAAAACTGCATATTTTTGCTTATAACTTCTGAATGGTTTGGCTAAAAATAACAAAACTGGTCTCTTTAGATTCGATGGAGCATGCCGAGTCAGTTTTCCATGTCAGCCATTTTGGGCGTCAGCCATTTTGAATTTTGTCACGCTTAGACTTTGTTATTACGAAAATCGGTATGCATCTTCGGCACCATGCCCTGATGGCACTCAAAATGTTTGGCCGCAGCGCCACCTTGTGGTCAAATGTTATAAAGCAATTTATAAAAATGCTAATAACTTTTGCATACATTATAATGTAATGAGACTGATGTTGATAGATTCCTTACATCATGCTGAGAACATCGATACCAATTTTGCCATAATTGGCTGAACTTCCTGTCCGCCATTTTGATTCATGTTGAAAGCCTACTTTTTCGAACTCCTCCTAGACCGTTAGTCCAATTTTCACCAAATTTGACTCAGATCATCTTCAGACCAAGCTGGCAAAAAGTTATGGATTTTGTATATCGATATATAAAATGGTTTTCGTTTAGCGCATCAACGAATTTGCTGGAAAGATGCCAAAATGCATCTGAGGCTGTATCTCTGCAAAGCTTTGACGTATTTGCACCAATCTTTGTATGTGCCATTGTCACCTCACACTGACCACGCCACATCAATTTGGTAACCGCGCCACCTATTGGTCAAGAGTAATAAACCATTGATTTATTAATAATTATGAAATTTCCAAAAATGCTAATAACTTGCTATTGCAATGAAACTGGTCTCAAAATATTCCTTGGCTTATGCCGACAACAGACATACCAATTTTCCCTTAGCAAATCCGAACTGCCTGTCGGCCATTTTGATTTATGCTGTAAACCTACTTTTTCAAACTCCTCCTCAAGTCTTGGTCCGATTTTCACCAAAATCGAGTCAAATCATCTTCAGAC
>NW_015507232.1:30898-31566 GCF_001515645.1 Sinocyclocheilus grahami
AAAATATTCCTTGGCTTATGCCGACAACAGACATACCAATTTTCCCTTAGCAAATCCGAACTGCCTGTCGGCCATTTTGATTTATGCTGTAAACCTACTTTTTCAAACTCCTCCTCAAGTCTTGGTCCGATTTTCACCAAAATCGAGTCAAATCATCTTCAGACGGGGGAAGTCGTGGCCTAATGGTTAGAGAGTGGGACTCGTAACCCAAAGGTTGTGGGTTAGAGTCTCGTAGCGGCAGGGATTGTAGGTGGGGGGAGTGAATGTACAGCGCTCTCTTCAATACCACGACTGAGGTGCCCTTGAGCAAGGCACCGAACCTCCAACTGCTCCCCGGGCGCCGCAGCATAAATGGCTGCCCACTGCTCCGGGTGTGTGTTCACGGTGTGTGTGTGTGTTCACTGCTGTGTGTGTGCACTTTGGATGGGTTAAATGCAGAGCACTAATTCCAAGTATGGGTCACCATACTTGACCACATGTCACACGTCACTCAGACTGTGCTGACAAAATGTTATAGATTTCGTGTTGATAGACGAAACCGTTTTCGTACAGCGCTGCTACAAATTTTAGGCATGGTGCCAAAATGACTCTAAGGCTATATCTCTTCAAAGCTTTGACATAATGACAACAAACTTTGTGTGTGCCATTGTCACCTCACACAGAACACA
>NW_015507232.1:32042-35120 GCF_001515645.1 Sinocyclocheilus grahami
GAACTTCCTGTCCGCCATTTTGATTCATGTTGAAAGCCTACTTTTTCGAACTCCTCCTAGACCGTTAGTCCAATTTTCACCAAATTTGACTCAGATCATCTTCAGACCAAGCTGGCAAAAAGTTATGGATTTTGTATATCGATATATAAAATGGTTTTCGTTTAGCGCATCAACGAATTTGCTGGAAAGATGCCAAAATGCATCTGAGGCTGTATCTCTGCAAAGCTTTGACGTATTTGCACCAATCTTTGTATGTGCCATTGTCACCTCACACTGACCACGCCACATCAATTTGGTAACCGCGCCACCTATTGGTCAAGAGTAATAAACCATTGATTTATTAATAATTATGAAATTTCCAAAAATGCTAATAACTTGCTATTGCAATGAAACTGGTCTCAAAATATTCCTTGGCTTATGCCGACAACAGACATACCAATTTTCCCTTAGCAAATCCGAACTGCCTGTCGGCCATTTTGATTTATGCTGTAAACCTACTTTTTCAAACTCCTCCTCAAGTCTTGGTCCGATTTTCACCAAAATCGAGTCAAATCATCTTCAGACGGGGGAAGTCGTGGCCTAATGGTTAGAGAGTGGGACTCGTAACCCAAAGGTTGTGGGTTAGAGTCTCGTAGCGGCAGGGATTGTAGGTGGGGGGAGTGAATGTACAGCGCTCTCTTCAATACCACGACTGAGGTGCCCTTGAGCAAGGCACCGAACCTCCAACTGCTCCCCGGGCGCCGCAGCATAAATGGCTGCCCACTGCTCCGGGTGTGTGTTCACGGTGTGTGTGTGTGTTCACTGCTGTGTGTGTGCACTTTGGATGGGTTAAATGCAGAGCACTAATTCCAAGTATGGGTCACCATACTTGACCACATGTCACACGTCACTCAGACTGTGCTGACAAAATGTTATAGATTTCGTGTTGATAGACGAAACCGTTTTCGTACAGCGCTGCTACAAATTTTAGGCATGGTGCCAAAATGACTCTAAGGCTATATCTCTTCAAAGCTTTGACATAATGACAACAAACTTTGTGTGTGCCATTGTCACCTCACACAGAACACACCAAAATTATTTGATTACAGCGCCACCTGTTGGTCAAAAGTGATAAGCCATTTAATCATATTACTAGTGGTTGTATTTATGATTTTTCAGCCATTTTAATTGGCTGAAATGGTTTTGCTAAAAATAACAAAACTGGTCTCTTTAGATTCGGTGCATCATGCCGAGTCAAACCACATCAAATTTTCCCATGTCAGCCATTTTGGGCGACGGCCATTTTGAAATGTGTAGTTTAATGCTATATTTTACGAACACAATAACGTATCTTTACGAAACTTGGTATGGGTCATCAGCACGATGGCCTGAAGGAGCCTGGGAAGTTTCGAGCCAGCGCCACCTAGTGGTAAAATCAAATATTTACATGCTTATAACTTTGGGTGTGGTCGACTTATTTTCACGGGAGTCACCTTTTTAGACTCCTTAATCCTTGCAGAGTCCAGCAATACCAAACATGCCAGGTTTTGCCTTATGGTTTGTGCAACATTGCATTTTAGGTCTTCAAAAACATTTGCCAATATCTTAGAAACCGTTACTCCGATCGACACGAAACCACCGTAGGAAATTCAAAAACATAGCGTGCCGGCCACACACTAATGCCCAATTGCTAAAATTTTGATACTAAGTGGCAAATAACTGCAAACAAAGTCGACCATCAGTCATTTTTTCTGTTCTTATATATAAAAATGTCTATAACTCCAAAACAAAATTTGATATTTTCACCAAATTTGAGACACATATGTATGGGCACACTCTAAGGACACATGAAACATTGGGTGGGAGTGTGCCTCTTGGTGGCGCTATAATTGAACAAAACATGAAATTGCCATTGACTACAATAGAGTATTATGATATAATATGCTATATTTCACGAATGCATTGGTGTACCATTACAAAACTTTATATGTACCATCGAGACCATGACTTGAAAGTACTCAAATAGTTGAGACAAAAGTAATAATGAAATTTCAAATAAATGCTAATAGCTTTCTGTGAATTTTGCCTATTGTAATGAGACTGGTATTAATAGATTCCTTGGGTCATGCTGAGTACAGTGAATCCATTGTTGCCATAGTCAGCCAAACTTCCTGTCCGCCATTTTGATTTTCTTAAAAAAACTACTTTTCGATCTCCTCCTAGACCGTTGGTCCGATTTTCACCAAAATCGATTCATATCAGCTTCAGACAATGCTGACAAAAAATTATGGATTTTGTGTTGATAGACAAAACCGTTTTCATATACCACAGCAACAAATTTGAGGCATGATGCCAAAATGACTCTGAGGCTGTATCTCTGCATAGCTTTGATATAATGACAACAAACTTTGTGTGTGTCAATGTCAGCTCACACAGAACACACCAAAATGATTTGATTACAGCACCACCTGTTGGTCAAAAGTGATAAGCCATTTAATCATATTTCTAGAGGTTGTATTTTAGATTTTTCAGCCATTTCAATTACAATCATCCTAAAATTGCTTTTTATTACCTCTGGAGTGCTTGGCCCCGTGATTGCTGCTTGCAGCTATATTTTATTTTGTCATTGTACAGCCATGCAATAATTCCTGTGGTGAAGAACTCCCTACTTCCTAGGTTTTCAGATGTTACATTTTGCAAAGCAAATTTGGAGTTGACGTCAGTGTCACATAATATTGTCCCAGTTACCCTTCAAATCCTGCAAAGACAAGGTGTTTTTGATTGACTTTACTATAGCAAACATCTTCATTTAAAGACTGTATGATTTATGGTTATTATGCTGCATGTTATTTGGAGGAGCAGCATCTTGAGGAGAAAATGTCATTCTAGTGTTGTACAGTGAATTCAGATGAAACTATCAGCTTGTGAGCGTCAGGCACAATAATATGAGCCCTTCCCCATACTAAAACACAGAACACTTTTCAGTGATCTGTACATCAATAACCGTACGTAACTTGTTTCTTAGATGTCATGTGCAGTGTCAGCATATCCTGAATTTGTTCACAGCTGTATTACTATTACAGATTACAATACTCAAAC
>NW_015507232.1:36931-44074 GCF_001515645.1 Sinocyclocheilus grahami
ATGTATGGGCACACTCTAAGGACACATAAAACATTGGGTGGGAGTGTGCCTCTTGGTGGCGCTATAATTGAACAAAACATGAAATTGCCATTGACTACAATAGAGTATTATGATATAATATGCTATATTTCACGAATGCATTGGTGTACCATTACAAAACTTTATATGTACCATCGAGACCATGACTTGAAAGTACTCAAATAGTTGAGACAAAAGTAATAATGAAATTTCAAATAAATGCTAATAGCTTTCTGGGAATTTTGCCTATTGTAATGAGACTGGTATTAATAGATTCCTTGGGTCATGCTGAGTACAGTGAATCCATTGTTGCCATAGTCAGCCAAACTTCCTGTCCGCCATTTTGATTTTCTTAAAAAAACTACTTTTCGATCTCCTCCTAGACCGTTGGTCCGATTTTCACCAAAATCGATTCATATCAGCTTCAGACAATGCTGACAAAAAATTATGGATTTTGTGTTGATAGACAAAACCGTTTTCATATACCACAGCAACAAATTTGAGGCATGATGCCAAAATGACTCTGAGGCTGTATCTCTGCATAGCTTTGATATAATGACAACAAACTTTGTGTGTGTCAATGTCAGCTCACACAGAACACACCAAAATGATTTGATTACAGCACCACCTGTTGGTCAAAAGTGATAAGCCATTTAATCATATTTCTAGAGGTTGTATTTTAGATTTTTCAGCCATTTCAATTACAATCATCCTAAAATTGCTTTTTATTACCTCTGGAGTGCTTGGCCCCGTGATTGCTGCTTGCAGCTATATTTTATTTTGTCATTGTACAGCCATGCAATAATTCCTGTGGTGAAGAACTTCCTACTTCCTAGGTTTTCAGATGTTACATTTTGCAAAGCAAATTTGGAGTTGACGTCAGTGTCACATAATATTGTCCCAGTTACCCTTCAAATCCTGCAAAGACAAGGTGTTTTTGATTGACTTTACTATAGCAAACATCTTCATTTAAAGACTGTATGATTTATGGTTATTATGCTGCATGTTATTTGGAGGAGCAGCATCTTGAGGAGAAAATGTCATTCTAGTGTTGTACAGTGAATTCAGATGAAACTATCAGCTTGTGAGCGTCAGGCACAATAATATGAGCCCTTCCCCATACTAAAACACAGAACACTTTTCAGTGATCTGTACATCAATAACCGTACGTAACTTGTTTCTTAGATGTCATGTGCAGTGTCAGCATATCCTGAATTTGTTCACAGCTGTATTACTATTACAGATTACAATACTCAAACTATGCTCCTTATTGTTAACGTCAACACAGTGAGGCCATTTGTAACTTGAATGTGCGAGGCTTCCAGTGTCTTTCATTTCCAGTTATTTTAGCTGTACAAAAACAGTATTTGTTATCATCATATTTTATTGCATTATCATAATCATGAACACAATGGTTTGTAGCACAAATAGTTTTACCATTTATTGCACTTTGTTATTTTCTAGTTATTTACCTTCAGGCAATTTAATGTCCTGCATTATTTTACTCATTGTGCCCTCCTATAAACAAGACAAAAGTTTAACCTATTTAATCTGCATAAAAAACATTAGAAAATAGATATTTGTGTAATTTTTATTTTGTTTTTGACTGTTAAAACAAAAAAAAGGTGTTGTTTGTCTCAATAAATTGAGTTAATTTAAAAATATAATACCAAAATTATATTGCTCTTTGTTTTTAAAAAGGTTATAAAAATGTCAATAAATATCGATACCGAACGATATGAAACATTATATCGTTGATACATTTTTTAGCTATATCGCCCAGCCCTAGTGAACACACTCAAACTCAGTCCCGGCGCAATGTGTTTTTTGCTAGTTTCAGCTCGACACATTATTTTCACGTGGTTTAAATAGCAAATGCACCTGCGCCCATCTGTGAAACCAGGTGTGTTCAAGCGCATTGTTGGCGACTGAAGACGATTGCGCCATTGACCAACTAAAGCCTGGTCTAAAGTCAATGGCTCAGCATTTTTTATTTATTTATTTATTTAAAGGGCACGTTAGTAATATGAGCATATAGACGGGTGCACAACGCGCAGCAGCACACAAACAGCACTACATTAAACTATAGATATAACGTTGAATATAATGCACTGGGTGAATATCGTGGGTCCTGATGTCAAATGTCTGATTTTACCAGTAATACCACTGTAGCCAGTGACAGTTAAAAGCATATAACGTATTTTCAGCTTCAGAGTAATGAATATTTTTCTTCTGGTGTCACCATTGCCCTGTGTTCAAGTTCAGTTCAATTTAAGCCACCATCCCAAATTCATACGAAATTTGTAATTTTAATCAACAGTCCTTTTTTGTTAACTTTTTACCTTATGTCCAAGAAGATATAATAATAAAACAAAACACACCTGCTTTAAATTGACTTAAAATATTGTGATAATATTGTATTGTGAGTTCAGTATCAAGATATGAAGGACAAATCATGTTGAAACTAGTTTCTTGTTTTGTACCTCTTTCAAAACAATTGCATAGAACGGACCTGTCTGAGGGCCTTAAATATTGTTTTTCCAAAGTTTGTGTCTGTATCTCAATTATTAAAGTTATCTTAACATGATATTAGGTTCCTAAGAACCTTGTTGTTGGCGACATAAATCTAAGGTCTGTAAAATATGCCTTGCATATTTGAGCGTTTTCGTGTTTTTCAGCCCCCTGAAGTATATTTATTATTTACAGGCCAAAATGTTTAAAAGCAGGTATGCATGATATCTCAAGAATTATGATTGCTGGCCTCATAGAAATTACTTATATCTATAAACTGATAAATTAACATACAAATATGAGGCACCAGCACATTGCTTTCACGTTAAAAAATGAAATGTGCTGGAATAATATGATTACAGTGAAATTGGTGTAAACGTGATTGTGTTACTGATCGTGTTTGTTTGGTGAACACAGCGAAACTCATTGTGGAGAAGAGCAGCTATCACACATTTGACAAATATAATAATCTGCAGGTCTGAGATTTGAGGGGTTTCCAGCAGCGCTTCAACAATGAAACATCAGCTCTGAATATAATCTTCATCAGATGTGAGGATCAGTTAGTTGATGTGTGTGAGTGACGTCACGTTACAGCAGCAGAAACACATCCAGCTCTGAACAGAGTCCTGCTTTTCTCCTGCTGCTGAAGTCAGATATGTTCAGTAAGACACAAGAGCATCAGTGAGCTCAGATACTGACGATGCTATGAAACCGCAGACAGAACTGAAGGAGGAATGATTTCTGTGTTTCTCAGGATCTTCAGGAAGAGATCTTCATCTCCTGACCCCAGCTGTGTGTCTCTGAAGAGTGATGCATCCATGGGTCATCCTCCTGTGAAATTCAGTGATGAAGCAGTGACCTCTGACCCCAGGTGAGACACACAACTACTGCTTTCTCAGTGTGTCCCACAGGAGTTTGTGAGACTGTGGTGGGTGGACTCGGTCCCTCTAGGGGGGTCCGGGGACATGCCCCCCCGCAAGAAAATGTTGTAGATTTTAAAGTTAAATGTATCTATCTGGTGCACTTTGAGAGTTCAACATTAAGAGCTCCAACACAGGTTCAGTGTGCAAACTAAACAAAGAGAAGAGCTGGTGAAGTGACTGTACTTGAGGTTTAAAGGGGAATAATCCTCTTTTTAGTTGTGATATAGTGTCTCAGTCTAAATTACACTCACACCAGTGAATCTGGAAGCCTAGCTAATCAGAATATAATCATAATAATAATAATAATTTTAGAATATTATTCCTATGACAGTAATAGCCATATATTGTAAAACAATTGCACTGTAAAATAAATAAAAATGAGTATTTCACAGCTATATTATTTGACCTTATTCTACAGGAGGGAAATTACAATACTTGTGTCCTAATTTCTACACTCGCAAGCAGGGCCTAAAACTAACTTTTTACCACATCTGCCATTTTAATCACAATACAAACAAAGATGCTACACACATGTGGCATGAGCAGCTTTTTGATTGAAATTTGATTTCATCCTTTCAGCATTTGAAGCAAAAACATAATGGTCATAAATAAAAATGAGTATTTCACAGCTATATTATTTTACCTTATTCTACAGGAGGGAAATTACAATACTTGAGTCCTAATTTCTACACTCGCAAGCAGGGCCTAAAACTAACTTTTTGCCACGTCTGCCATTTTAATCACAATACAAACAAAGATGCATGAGCAGCTTTTTGATTTAAATTTGATTTCATCCTTTCAGCGACGTGAAAGAGTACTCGCGCGCTGTGAGAGGCGCTTTCTGTGTGTGTGCTTCAGTGTCTGCGCTCAGAAAACCGGACCGAACTGAGCTCTCTCTTGCGTCGTCAGATTTATCTCTATGTCTGCTCTTCTCTTACTCCCACATATTGACATTTTTTTACGTTTTATGAGATGTGCAGCAAGTGAATGTTAGCTTATGTCCCGCCGGTTCATGTACGCATCTAACCTCCGAACCACGCAGCAGATTCCTTCTGAATTAATCTCTTTCCAGATCGTCCCTCAATCGTACATCGTAGTTTTTGTCATTCAAAAAGAGTTTTAGTTCGTTATCGTCTCGTTGTCGTCGGTGAAAAAAATGTCGTTGACAAATTATGACGAAAATTATTCATCAACGAAATTAACCCTGTAACACACGCAGTACCAGTTATGTGATTTATCGGTACTGTACTTTTATTTCAAGCGTTGCATGCTCGTAGTTTCTGCGCTTTAGTGAAGTGATATACAGCGCGGTGCAACATTCACGCGTGCAATAGAAGAGTGTGCGCTACGAGCATGGTATAACATCTGGCAGGACAAGATAGTTTGCTTTTCTGAGCAAAGATACTTTTTATTTCATAACAAGTTACGAAAATAACGATAGAATAATGAGACTGACATTAGACCTGTCCACATCTCATCTGACCACAGATACTGAATCGGGACAGTGCGTTCTTCTCAGGCACTCTTTACTTAAACTGCATCTGACAGAAGTGTCAATAGCTTTCATGCACGTCTTTTAAAATAAAAATCTTGCATCAGAAAAACATTTAGAATTACGTTTTTTCTTGTTGATGTCATTTCTTTGGCCATACACTTCGCGACCCACTTTTGGGTCCTGACCCACCAGTTGAGAAACACTGCTTTAGACTGTATCGTGATTCCGGCTTTTCAGTCTCCAAATTTATCACATAATAATGATGATGTTTGTTCTGCAGTTTCAATGTTTAAGACTCTGTAAGGACCTGCAGGAGCTTGTTTTACTCACACTTACTTTACTCACTCCTTAACAGACAAGACTGAAATATCTATTGATTTAGATTTTAATTTACACATCCTTTATTTTCAGATATGTTTAATCTGTTGTTCTTGTGATATTTCAGCAGAGCAGATGGAGAGAGAAGCATCTCTGGAGGAGCCGCCTCTGTCTTCTGTCTGAACAACACGAGCGTTACAGCGTCTCTGAATAAACATGATCTCGCTGCTTTCTATCTGTTTTACTGCTATTTAACAAAGAACAAGGAGCCACTGGAGTTTCTGGATAAAAGATTCAAACAACACAGTTCCAGTAAAGTCTCTCTGTATGATCTAATATCAGCAGTAGGTAAAGCTGTTGAGAGTGAGAATGGACGTCTGGATCTGTCCCTGCGGTTCCTGCTGGGCATCTCACTGGAGTCCAATCAGAGACTCTTACAGGATCTACTGACACACACAGAGAACAGCTCCGAGACCATCAGAGAAACCACACAGTACATTAAAGAGACGATCAGAAATGGACATGAACTCTCCACTGAAAGATCTATCAATCTGTTGCTCTGTCTGCTGGAAGTGAAAGATCAGACTCTGTCCAGAGAGATTCAGGAGTTTGTGAAATCAGACAAACAATCAGAGAAGAAACTCTCTCCTGTTTACTGCTCAACAATCTCCTACATGCTTCAGATGTCAGAGGAGCCGCTGGATGAGCTGAACACCATGAAATACAACACATCAGCTGAGGGGAGAAGAAGACTGATACCAGCTGTGGTCAACTGCAGAAAAGCTCTGTGAGTGTTTCATCATTAACTAAACTATCATATTTAATAATGAATCTGACACCTTTAAAATAAATGTTCCTGAATGAGAGATTTTCTCCTGAATAACAGGCCAGAATCTTAAAGGGGTCACGACAGGTGTTTTTAATACAGTAGAATGTATGTTAGCGCCGCGGTAAACACAACCCAGTCACATGAGAAACTGGTTCATTAAATCAGCAGCAGCAAAGAGACGCTCGACACATTGATCAGTAAAACTGACATTCAGACAGTACTAGTACTAACTAAGTAGTACTAACCCTTATATTTGATAGACCCACAATAATCTCATTTTTTTAAGCATTCAGCCGGCAGATAAATCTATATATAAGATTTTGTAACAGTGCTTTAAAAGTGATTACTCTTGCACTCACAAACATTAGTCAAGTCAATTCAAGTCTGCTTTATTGTCAATTCTTCCACATGTACAGCACATACACACAGAGAATTGAAATTGCGTTACTCTCAGACCCTCTGTGATGTGCACACCCAGGAACTTGGTGCTGCTCACCCTCTCCACAGTCACTCCATTGACGGTCAGAGGAGCATGCTGAGTGTGCACTCTTCTGAAGTCAACAACAATCTCCTTCGTCGTCTTCACATTCAGAGAGAGATTGTTGTCACTGCACCACCTGGCCAGGCGGCTCACCTCGCTCCTGTAGTTTGTCTCATCTCTGTTGCTAATGAGACCCACTACAGTCGTGTCATCCGCAAACTTAATAAGGAGGTTGGAGTTGTGTGACGGTGGCAGTCGTGGGTCAGCAGAGTGAAGAGGAGGGGGCTCAGCACACATCCTTGGGGGGCCCCAGTGTTCAGTGTGATGGTGGTGGATGTGTTGCTGCCGACCCGAACTGCCTGAGGTCTTCCAGTCAGAAAGTCCAACAGCCAGTTGCACAGCGAAGTGTTGAGCCCCAGCTGGACCAGTTTGTGAATGAGCTGTTGAGGGATGATTGTGTTGAATGCTGAACTGAAGTCTATGAACAGCATTCTGACGTATGAGTCTTTTTTGTCCAGATGTGTGAGTGCTGAGTGGAGGGTAGTGGCGATGGCGTCATCGGTCGAGC
>NW_015507232.1:44312-46910 GCF_001515645.1 Sinocyclocheilus grahami
GGGGGGGCAAGGTCGGGAGGGGGTTCAGCTTCCTGACAGCTTGATGGATGAAGCTGTCCTTCAGTCTGCTGGTCCTGGCCTGGAGACTCCGCAGTCTCCTCCCTGATGGCAGCAGACTGAAGAAGCTGTGTGTCGGGTGGGTGGGATCACTTGCAATGCAGAGGGCTTTGCGGGTGAGACGGCTGTTGTATATGTCCTGAAGGGAGGGGAGAGAGGCACCAACGATCTTCTCAGCTGCTCTCACTATGCGTTGAAGGGTCTTGCGGCAGGACGCGTTGCAGGCGCCATACCACACAGTGATGCAGCTGGTCAGGATGCTCTCGATGGTGCCTCTGTAGAAGGTGCACATGATGGGGGCCGGGGCTCTGGCTCTTCTCAGTTTGTGGAGGAAGTAGAGACGCTGCTGTGCTTTCTTGGCCAGTGCTGCGGTGTTGTCAGTCCAGGAGAGATCCTCTGTGATGTGCACACCCAGGAACTTGGTGCTGCTCACCCTCTCCACAGTCACACCATTGACGGTCAGAGGAGCATGCTGAGTGCGCACTCTCCTGAAGTCAACAACAATCTCCTTCGTCTTCTCCACATTCAGAGAGAGATTGTTGTCACTGCACCACCCGGCCAGGCGGCTCACCTCGCTCCTGTAGTTTGTCTCATCTCTGTTGCTAATGAGACCCACTACAGTCGTGTCATCCGCAAACTTAATAAGGAGGTTGGAGTTGTGTGACGGTGTGCAGTCGTGGGTCAGCAGAGTGAAGAGGAGGGGGGCTCAGCACACATCCTTGGGGGGCCCCAGTGTTCAGTGTGATGTTGCTGGATGTGTTGCTGCCGACCCGTACTGCCTGAGGTCTTTCAGTCAGGAAGTCCAACAGCCAGTTGCACAGCGAAGTGTTGAGCCCCAGCTGGACCAGTTTGTGAATGAGCTGTTGAGGGATGATTGTGTTGAATGCTGAACTGAAGTCTATGAACAGCATTCTGACGTATGTGTCTTTTTTGTCCAGGTGTGTGAGTGCTGAGTGGAGGGTAGTGGCGATGGCGTCATCGGTCGAGCGTTTGGACCGATATGCAAACTGGAAGGGGTCCAAGGAGGGAGGGAGGGCAGACTTGATGTGTTGCATGACTAGCCGTTCAAAGCACTTCATGAGGATGGGGGTAAGTGCAATTGGATGGTAGTCATTGAAGCAGGATGGAGACGACTTCTTCGGGACTGGAATTATGGTGGTAGCTTTGAAGCATGTGGGGACAACAGCCTGACTTAGCGAGATGTTGAAAATGTCTGTGAAGACATCGGTGAGTTCCACTGCACAGTCTCTCAGTACACGCCCAGGAATGTTGTCAGGACCCGGAGCTTTGCGTGCGTTGATCCTGCTGAGGGATCTCCTCACGCTGTCCGGGGACAGCGTCATCACCTGGTCGCCGGGCGGAGGTGGAGTCTTCTGTGCAGTGGTGCTGTTTTGTGCCTCAAAGCGAGCGAAGAAGACGTTCAGCTTGTTCAGCAGGGAGATGGTGCTGTCACAGGTGCGTGGTGGGGGCTTGTAGTCCGTAATGGTCTGTATCCCCTACCTCAGGCTCCGAGTGTCTCTGCTGTCGCTGAAAGGATGGGCTATCCTCCTGGAGTACTGACTTTTTGCCTTTCTGATGCCGCGGGATAGGTTGGCCCTAGCTGTCTTCAGGCCCACCTCATCTCCAGCTCTGAAGGCAGCGTTCCGCGTCTTCAGGAGTTCGTAGACCTCTCCTGTTAGCCACGGCTTCTGGTTGGCCCGGACGGTGATGGTCTTTGTGACCGTTACATCATCAATGCACTTGGTGATGTAGGCAGTGACAGTCTCGGAGTACTCCTGGAGGTCTGTGGTGTTATTGTATGTGGCAGCCTGCTTAAACATATTCCAGTCAGTGGTGTTAAAACAGTCTTGAAGAGCCTCTGACGACCCTTCCGGCCACACTTGTATCTGTTTATGAACTGGTTTGGTGACTTTAACGAGTGGTCTGTATGCAGGCATTAGCATGACAGTGATGTGGTCTGAGGCACCGAGGTGGGGGAGGGGAAGGGCCTTGTAAGCTCCTCTCTGTGTGGTGTAAACAAAGTCTAGAATGTTGTTTCCCCGTGTTGGAAAGTCTATGTGTTGGTGTATATTTGGGAACAGACTCTTTAAGTCTGTGTGGTTGAAATCCCCAGCTAAGATTAGAAAAGCATCGGGGTGGGCTGTCTGCTGCTCACTGATGTGCTGGTACAGTTCATTTAGTGCCTTGCTCCTGTTGCTGTTGTTGGAGCTGGGAGCGATGTATACAGCAAGGAGCAGTATGGCTGTATATTCCCTCGGTAGATAGAACGGCCGGCACTTAATAATCATAAACTCCACCAGGGGTGAGCAGTGTTTGCAGACCACAACAGCATCGCGGCACCACGCATCATTGATGTAAACACAAAGCCCTCCGCCGCGGGTCTTACCTCCCTCGACGCGAGCTCTGTCCGCTCGATAGCATGTCAGCTGATCAAGATGAAGTAGTATGGTGGTATGGATGGTAGTATGGCGCAGTGGGTATTCTCGTTCCCAAAGCGACTTCGATGCAGCTCGAGTTCCTGAAGGGGAACGTCTCTAGGTT
>NW_015507232.1:46931-50849 GCF_001515645.1 Sinocyclocheilus grahami
GCATGTCAGCTGATCGAGATGAATAGCGCAGTCCGGAACGCTGTTGTTGAGCCATGTTTCCGTGAACACAAAAACACAACAGTCTCTTACAGTCCTCTGAGTTGAGCGTAGTAGTCGGATGTAGTCCAGTTTATTGTCCAAAGAGCGTACGTTAGCCAGTAGGATGGTGGGGATAGCTGGTTTGTGTGGGTTAGCCGCTAGCCTAGCCCGGATACCTCCGCGCTTGCCCCTCTTCTGCTTCCTCTCATGCCGCTTGTGGTGCCTCCGCTGTGGGCGAGATGCAGTAGTGGGGGTCGGTGATGGTGTGGGCCTCCGGAGCAGACCGAGATCCCACAGCTCTTCGGCATGCGCAGAGTTTAACTCTATAAAATGTGGTTCTGCCGACATCAAGCAGAAACTCACGACTGTATGCGTGCTTAGAGACAGATAGACCCGACGAATACGTACAAAAACACTGCGACTCACAAGACAAAAAACACGAAAACACCTTTCTGTCGGGAGAGAGAGAAGCCACAGCGTGAGAACGCGCCGCCATCTTAGATTTTAAGAATCTAAAGATTACGCTTGCACTATGCCATCTAGGTCTCTTTAGTCAAATTCTCATTGCATCATTATAAGCTACTTGCAGCTTCTGTAAACTAGATGTTCTATAGTTGAACCACAAATGAGCAGTATAAAGTGTTGTACAATAGGCTTTAAAAAATGACACCTTCACCTCATCTGAACAGAAACTAAACTTACGTAAAAGTATATTCGCCTGCATATACATCATACGGCGTTGCCTTTAAATATCCTCATTATTTGTCATGCTCTCAGTGATGAAATGTCTAAGGTATTTTACTTTCGCACACATTTACTCTTATTAGACAACTTAAAAACGGGAAATTTTATACTTTTATCCTCCTTAGTTCTGCAAATCATAACCACACTCTTATCGGGATTATATAAAATATCATGTTCAATCAGAACACATAGTTAAAAAAGCTGTTGAAGACCAGCACTGCTAGGACTAAACACCACAAGATCATCTGCATACATAATATGATTCACTAGAATATTCCCAATCATACACCCCGTTTTACAAGCATTCAAACATTCAGATAGATCATCCATGTAAAGATTAAACAGAATTGCGGACAAAATCCCTCCTTGTCTCACACCATTAATAACCCCAAAAGGGGCAGAGACCTTATTGCCCCATTTTACTCGCATCATCTGGTGGGCATACCAATAAACCAGGATTCTCACAATGTATTCTGGCACCCCTCTTTGTCTCATTTAAAAAAATAACTTTGCATGGTTAACCCGATCAAAAGCTTTAGATGCATCAATGAAGCACATAAAAACTGATGAGTTTTTATCTCTATACTTGTTTACTAGTTCCTTTAATGCATAGATGCAAAGATCAGTACCATGTTTAGCCTTAAATCCAAACTGATTTTCTGTAGAATTAATAAACACATTTAACCTATCCAGCAAGATTTTCCCAACACTTTAGACAGCTAAAGCTATAGGTCTATAATTATCTAAGTTACCTACCATTCCAGCTTTGTTCTTAATAACTGGTAACAAAACGGACACCATTGAATCTGGTAACACACTTTGAATCAAAAGGCCAGTAAAACACAGCTAATAAAGGGGATATCCTCTTACTTCCATAGTTAAGATGTTCAGCAGAAATATTATCTAGACCACTAGCTTTATTTTGAGGCAATTTACTTATAGCTTGATCCACCTCACGTGACATAATCACTATTGGATCATTAACTTGAATATCCTCCACATTATACAATTCATTTTGGATGCAATTAAAGAGACTACAATAATGTTGTCTCCATAATTCTGCAATATTCTCTGCCCCAGAAAATCCATCTAAGGTACAAGGAAGAGATACTTTGCATCTATTAAAAGTTCTGACATCTTTCCAAAAAGCCATGATATTATGATTTAGCAGCTTCATAGCCATAGAATCAGCCCTTAAGGTTTGCTCATTTTTACAGATAAAACGAATAGCATACTTATATCTTGCATTTGTAGACTTCTTATATTCAAGCTCAGGCCCTTGCCTGGGTCTACCTGCTATAACCCATAATTTAAAAGCTTCCCAGGCTTCAGCCTGATATTCGGCTACATATTTACTCCAGCCAGGCCTAGTCTTATTCATTATACCCTTCAATTTAAAAAATGGCTTACTACAACCATGCAGGGCATTAACTATATCATTATACATTGAGCAGATATCCCTCTAATGATTTGCATCTTTACAGCTGACATCACTACACATCATTGCATCCCTAGGTAAATTAATATTACTCAGACATCTATCTGTATTTACATAATAGACTAAAAGGTCCTCCTTTGTAAGTGCTGACCAATCCATTTTTGCTGCATTTATATTATTTTCATTCTTAGACATAGCTACAAGAAACTCAACATTTATCACCATAGACACAGGTATGTGATCAGTTGTTACTGTATCATATAAGATACTCATACCCCTCAGCGGGGCATGTGCATCTGCTGTACTAATACAATGGTCCAACCATGATGTATATTTCGCGCATCGTGAACAGTGATCTTGTGCCTGCTACAGTATTTTCTCCAGTATTTTCCCACCATTGGGAAAATTATTGCAGTGCAGTTTGTGTGCAAGCACGGAACAGAAGATAGTCTGAAATAAAACAAAAAGATAGGTATTTTGACATACTTTTGTATGTATTTGCCCGTTCAGGCGACTCGCACGTGTCAGAGACGCGGCTGTTCACACAGAACACAGCGCGCGAGTACTGAAAGGAGTTGTCTTTCACGCCCAAATGCTTTTTAATCGCTTGAATTTTTAAATTAACAAGTCTTAAAAACACATGCAAATGATACAAAGTCATGACGACGCTGCAGTGGCCCGATCGGGCAAGTGACAAATCCGTCTACTGTCCCGAACGTCTTTCACACTGGCCCCGGGCCATCGGGCAGTCCTTATTGTTGAGCTCTGTTCCAGAAATAAATCAATGAGGTGCTTCTGAAATTACTGAGCTGCTCTAGCCTTAACACACATCTAATTTCACAGATGATATTTTTGTCTCATCCATTGCTATGTTTATCACTGTGTCAATCACTGCAATATCGAGAGTGAATCCTGCAGATGTTACTGAAACTATCGAGAGTGAATCCTGCAATTCCTGAAAACTCTGCAGTGTGTTTGTGGCCGTTGGTTCTCTTATGCCAAGTTCACACTGCACGATTTTAGCCCTGATTTTCACTCGCTGACGGGTTTTGCGAAATCGCAGACAAATGCCTGAGATCGGAGGAAAATCGGTGGTCGTTCACGCAAGTGATAATCACGCAGTGTGAATGATCAAAGACACAATCTAAAATACTGACAAAGATTTTTATCTTTACCCACTTTGGCCTAAATATCAACCATTCTTTTTTATATTTTGTTACCTTGAAAGGCTTTGTCTTTATAACAGGGAAGTTAGTTTGGCTGTACTGCTCAGACAACTTGCAAAATAGTAAAACCAACATAACAAAGAATTGGTACAAAATTGTGAAATGTAATTTTCCTGAAAAAAATCATGGTATTATATTTTTGCCATTTTCACAAAAAAACTAATTTCACGTTTTTTTGATCCTGACACAAAATTACATCTAACATTAATTGATTAATCATATCAGCAGCATGTGAAAGTGTGAATGAGTACTAGTCAGGTTAATCACTATCATACTAATTAGCAGAGGTGGGGGACTCGAGTCACATGACTTGACTCGAGTCAGACTTACAGTAAGTCGCAAATTTTAGGACTTGAGACTTGCTTGACAAATATTCATAAAAGACTTGACTTGACTTTGACTTTGTTTGTTTTTGAACGCACCACAACTAGTGTTGTTTTTGGCGGCCTGTTTTAATTTTAGTTTTAGTCT
>NW_015507232.1:51034-51825 GCF_001515645.1 Sinocyclocheilus grahami
AAGAAGCCACTTCTCTCCAAGAAAAACATTAAGGCAGACTGAAATTCTGCAGTAAGTACAAGGATTGGACAGCAGAAGACTGGTCCAAAGTTATTTTCTCTGATGAAGCTCCCTTCCGATTGTTTGGGACATCTGGAACATCGATTGTTCAGAGAAGAAAAGCTGAACGCTACCATGAGTCCTGTAATGTGCCAACAGTGAAGCATCCTGAGACCATCCATGTGTGGGGTTGCTTTTCAACCAAGGGCTCTCTCATAATTCTGCCCTAAAAACACTGCCAGCAATAAAGAATGGTATCAATACGTCCTGCAAGAGCGACTTCTTCCAACGATCCATGAGTAATTTGGTGATGATCTGTGCATTTTCCAGCATGATGGAGCACCATGTCACAAAGCAAGAGTGATAAAGAAGTGGCTCGAAGATCATTACATTGGAAGTTTGGATCAGTGGCCAGGCAGCTCCCCGGATCTCAATCCCACAGAGAAGCTGTTGTCAGTCCTCAAAAGGCGAGTGGACAAGCAGAAGCCCACAAATTGTGATCAACTCCGAGAGCTAATAAGGCAAGAATGGATCGCCATCAGTCAGGATTTGGCCCAGAAGCTAATATCCAGCATGCCAGAGCGAACTGCCGAGGTTATTAACTCTGTAAATATTGACTCCTTATATTTTTTTGCCAATAAAACCTTTAAAACTTAAGATATGCTTATCATTGTTTTTCAGTATACCATAGAAACATGTGGAAAAATAATCTACAAATACTGAAGCAGCAAACTTTGCAAAACACAAAATTT
>NW_015507232.1:51929-53747 GCF_001515645.1 Sinocyclocheilus grahami
AAAGCCCACAAAGTGATGAAAAAGAAAAATGCAATGTGAAAAAAAAAAATATGTGTGTATATATATATATATATATATATATATATACACACATATTTTTCTTTTTCACATTGCATTTTTCTTTTTCATCACTTTGAGGGCTTTTGTAGCCTATAAGAAATAAGCTCATTATGAAATGCACAAAACATTGGTTTCACATTTTAAGTACTTCGATTTGTGCATATAAAATGTTTCCCAGCAGAAGTATGTTGTTAAGTCATCTGTGTTAATTATTTTGTGTTCGGGGAGGAGTTATAGATCACAATATCAGCGTGATCTTGCGTTATTTCCTTATCACTTCTCGTGTGCATTTGGCTGTAGTTTGCTGACCAGACTATTATTCTTATTGTAAAATCATGCAGTGTGTAACCTCCTGTCGCCGATCTATCGTGCAATGTGAACACAGCAGCAACTGAATGCTACCCCAGATAGTCGTGCAGTGTGAAAACAACGGTGATCCGATGACTTTGAAAATCATGCAGTGTGAACTCGGCATTAGCAGCATGAAAAACAAGAGTTTTATACAAATTCTGAACGGATTATATCTAGCAAAGAAAGCGCACAAAGAGTGCTCCCTTTATAATCACTAAGGAGCTGTAACTCCCTTCAGTTCATCACGATCTCACACACTTCTGTATAATCAGTGAAGCTCCACACTGCACAATCAAATCCTATTTACATCACGTGTTGATTATGCGGAGTATGACATGCGGAGCCCCACAAGGCTCAATTCTTGCACCGCTCTTGTTTAGCTTGTATATGCTCCCACTAAGTCAAATAATGAGAAAGAACCAAATTGCCTATCACAGCTATGCTGATGATACCGATTCTTTTTTTTTTTTAATTTCTTTTATGTAAAGCACTTTGAATTACCATTGTGTATGAAATGTGCTATATCAATAAACTTGCCTTGCCTTGCCTTGATTATAATGAGAGAACTACTGAGTTTAAACATGAGGATGTTTTATTAATCTTTTCCTTCTTTTTAGTTCCATTGCTTTAGCTAAATGGTGACAATGTTTTATTTATTGTTTTTTGTTGTTGTTGTTGTTGTTTTTTTAATAAATAATGGAAACATTTTTTTATATTTATTTGCTCCTTTTACATTTTGCATTTACCTGTACTTTTACTTTCAATACTTAAGTACGTTTAATATTAAAATTAAATCAAATAAAATACTTTTCATACTTGATGATCTCAGGTATGAATACATCTGAATGATAAAATGATCAGATTACCTCACTCTCAGGAGCTCATCTTATTGTGAGTCAATGTTCAGATCATGTCATCCTCTGTTCCCTGAGGACAGAAAAGTGGCAACATGACATGTACATGTCTGTATTGTTTTGTTATTTTTTGAAATTCTATTTAATCTCTTCCAGATTCTCTGTCTGTAATCTCACTGTTCAGTGTTGTGAGAGTTTGTCATCAGCTCTGAAATCCTCAAACTGTGTCCTGAGAGAGCTGGATCTGAGTAACAGTCACCTGCAGGACTCTGGTGTAAAGTTTATTTCTGATGGACTGAAGAGTCCAAACTGTCAGCTGCAGATACTGAGGTATTAAGAACATATAAGAGATCATTTACAGTCAACTGATCACAATGTTGATGTGTGTCTGCAGATGATCTGTCTGTGTGTGTCTAGATGATCTGACTGTGTGTGTCTGTAGATGATCTGACTGTGTGTGTCTGTAGATGATCTGACGGTGTGTGTCTGTAGATGATCTGACTGTGTGTCTGTAGATGATCTGACTGTGTGTGTCTGTGGATGATCTGAATGT
>NW_015507232.1:55326-89708 GCF_001515645.1 Sinocyclocheilus grahami
CTGTAGATGATCTGACTGTGTGTCTGTAGATGATCTGTCTGTGTCTGTAGATGATTTGACTGTGTGTGTGTGTGTGTGTGTGTCTGTAGATGATTTGACTGTGTTTGTCTGTAGATGATCTGCCTGTGTGTGTCTGTAGATTATTTGACTGCGTGTGTCTGTAGATGATCTGACTGTGTGTCTGTAGATGATCTGACTGTGTGTCTGTAGATGATCTGTCTGTGTGTGTCTGTAGATGATCTATCTGTGTGTGTCTGTAGAAGATCTGACTGTGTGTCTTTAGATAGTTTGACTGTAGATGATCTGACTGTGTGTCTGTAGATGATCTGTCTGTGTCTGTCTGTAGATGATCTGACTGTGTCTGTAGATGATCTATCTGTGTGTGTCTGTAGAAGATCTGACTGTGTCTTTAGATAGTTTGACTGTGTCTGTAGATGATCTGACTGTGTGTCTGTAGATGATCTGTCTGTGTCTGTAGATGATCTGTCTGTGTGTGTGTGTGTGTGTGTGTGTGTGTATATGTGTGTGTGTGTCTGTAGTTGATCTGACTGTGTCTGTAGATGATCTGACTGTGTGTAGATGATCTGTCTGTATGTGTCTGTAGATGATCTGTCTGCGTGTCTCTCTAGATTATCTCTGTAGATGATCTGTCTGTGTGTTTGTAAATTATCTGACTGTGTGTGCCTGTAGATGATCTGACTGTTGATGTGTGTATTCTGCTCTCTTTCAGTCTTGCTGGCTGTAATCTCACTGCTCAGTGTTGTGAGAGTTTGTCATCAGCTCTACAATCCTCAAACTGTGTCCTGAGAGAGCTGGATCTGAGTAACAATCACCTGCAGGACTCTGGTGTAAAGTTTATTTCTGATGGACTGAAGAGTCCAAACTGTCAGCTGCAGATACTGAGGTATTAAGAACATATAAGAGATCATTTACAGTCAACTGATCACAATGTTGATGTGTGTCTGTAGATGATCTGACTGTGTGTGTCTGTAAATGATCTGTCTGTGTGTGTCTGTAGATGATCTGACTGTGTGTGTCTAGATTTTCTGTCTGTGTGTCTTTAGATGATCTGTCTGAGTGTGTGTCTATAGATGATCTGACTGTGTCTGTAGACGATCTGACTGTGTGTGTCTGTATATGATCTCTCTGTGTGTCTGTAGATGATCTGACTGGGTGTCTGTAGATTATCTGACTGTGCGTGTGTGTGTGTGTGTAGATTTGAGGCTCTCAACCTTTCGGAACTAAAGCCCCCAATGATTAACTTGATAATATCTATCTATATAAATCCTATATTTTATTTAGATAGATAGATAGATAGATAGATAGATAGATAGATAGATAGATAGATAGATAGATAGATAGACAGATGTAAGAATACTTTTTTAGTATTTTTGTACTTTTTAAAAAAAAAACTTTCATAACTTTTATGAGTTTTATAAATCTATATAATAGGACAGATAGCTAGATAGTTATGGAACGTGGCCAAAAATGATCAAGAATGTTTCTGAAAATTGTAACTACTTTGAACAAGAGAACTTAAAGTAGCCTATAGGTTTTAATGTGTAAACTCTAAATAACGTGTAAGTATTATTTTATGTGTAAAACATGTTGCATTTCATTCGTTCGTTGCATTCTACAAGCATTCGCATACTATCCGCCCTAAATAATATTCAATATTATTTAGGGCTGATATTATGCAAATTGGGACGCAGGGCGCGTCTGTTTCTCATTAGCCATGGCATCGTTAAATCAATCAGTGGGATACCTGTGCTTGCTTCTTTTTACAAAGAAGCACAATTCGTGGTTCAATATTGGACAGCGCAAGCCTCAGGTCATCCTCCACCTGGAGCCGATTTCGGTACTTTGTTTTCAAAAGAAACAATTTTGAAAACCCGGCCTCGCACAGATAAGTTGAGGCGAATGGAAGAAGTAATTTTACGGCGGCGTCAGATAGCTGAGGATATTCAGGCATCACGCTCAACCAAAATGATGGCAGAGAGGAAGAGCTGTAGAAGTGTCGCAATCTAGTGTCGCTCATTAGTTCGACTAACTGCTCCCCCATGTCAACTGGAAGGTCTTTTCCTGGGCAACTGAAGGGATCTCTGACCCAAGCAAATGAACTGAAATACTCAGTGAAATAACGGCCGAATTGTTGGTTTAGTCCCTCAACATGTTGTGCGACTGTGTTAATCAAAGGAGAGATATTTATCCCTGTCTCTTGCACACAGTCGGCGAAGTTGGGAAACATGTCAACATTTTTATTAATCAGCCGATCACGCCAAATATCCAGTTTGCCAACAAATGCACTGACTTTGTCTGAAAGGAGCAAGATGTTGGCATCTCTCCCTTGCATCGATGTGTTCAGCGAATTCAACCTGTCGAAAATGTCTACAAGGTACGACAACTGCGCTAACCACAGGGGGTCATCCAGGTACTGCGCAAGGTCAGACTTCACATTAACAAGAAATGTCTTCACCTCTGAACGCAATTCGTAGAGGCGATGTAAAACCCGACCTCTGGAGAGCCAGCGTACCTCAGTTTGAAAAAGGAGCTGCTCGTGTTTGGCTCCCATTTCCTGACAAAGCAAGGAAAACAAGCGTGTATTTAATGGCCGTGCTTTAATTAAATTGACAATTTGCACTGCCTGCTTTAAAACGGCCTCAAGAGACTCAGACATTTGTTTTGATGCGAGAGATTCACGATGAATCATACAGTGGGTCCACTTGGCTAAAGGGGCTAAATTCTGGACACGAGTGACAAGACCGCTAATCCTCCCAGTCATTGAACGGGCCCCGTCCGTGCAAATCCCAACACATTTATCCCATGACATGCCTGCATCCCGTGTATATCCATCCAGAACTTCAAACAATGCTTCGCCAGTTGTGTGATCTGGAAGAGACCGACAGAAAATAATGTCCTCCTCAATATTCCCATTTTTGACATATCTGACATAGGTAAGCAACTGTGCTAGCCCTGCAACATCAGTTGTCTCATCAAGCTGTAGGGCATAGTACTGGCTTTGCATGATGTTAGCTAGCAATTGCTCTTTAACGTCGCTTGCCATGTCAGATATGCGGCGGCTAACGGTGTTGTTAGAAACGGCGATGTCTCTAATCTGCTGAGCAAAATGATCTCCAAACATGACCTGACAAATATCTTTGGCAGCAGGTAAGATTAGCGCCTCTGCAATTGTGTGAGGTTTTCGTAGTCGGACGCTTCTAGACACCTGTTGGACACTGTTGTGTGTTTGCTGATGTTGCATTTCTGTTGTTCAAGGCCAGATAACTTTAATTTGAAAAAATCTAAGGGTTTGTCTTTGAGTGTCGGGTGTTTTTGTTTCTAAATGGCGCTTCAGCTTGCATGGCTTCATGCTGTCATTTGCCAGCAGATCTGCGCATATGACACACTGGGGCAGTGGTTCAGCATCTGTCCCAGCCACCGTAAAGCCAAACTGAAGATAGCTAATGTCGTAATTTAGTGTTTTACACTTCTTAGGGGTAGGAGCTGATGATGCATCGTCGTCACAACTCCTTTTCGTACGTGTGATGAACTTATCCATAAACTTCCCAAAATCTGTAAATCTGTTCGTCACTGATGTTCTGAAACATGTCTGCACTGATAGCTGGATAAAAGGCAGGCTAAGCAGGGTTTTTTTCCTTTTTTCCAGGGTTTTTCCATTTTTCCATTTGTGTATATTCTACTTGAAACGCAATAAAATGCAAAAAATACGATTACCCAAATAATGCCTTGTCTCTGTTTTTTCTTTCTTCACTGAAGAGCACACCCGCACAGTAAGCAAATTATCTCTATAATTAACTCTTAGCATCTGTATTACCTTTTAGTCTACTTCTCGTAAGATTGAAACCATTGTACCAGTCGCCCTAAGACAATTCAAATGATACCAAACATGACTATGAATATCACTTGCATTCAAGAGAGCTGGAACAATGACCTGCAGGACTCTGGTGTAGAGTTTATTTCTGATGGACTGAAGAGTCCAAACTGTCAGCTGCTCAGCTGCAGGTAATAGTTTTACATAAAATTTTTAACATGCTACCACAATAAATGGCAGCTGAATTTTGTCAAAAAAAAAAGTTTCTTCTGCTCTCAATGGCATTCCAGAACTAGAGACAAAAACAACATTTGCAGGCGTTTTTTCATATTTATACAGATGTCTGAAGATGTGGATTGCACTAAGATTGAAATGGCCAGAAACAATTGCTAAAACTGCTGCATTTTCAAAGATAGCTTCTGACAGCACTGCACAAGCTAGCAGCATAGCATCTAGCAGCCGTGTGCAGGACACCCTTAGCATCTTGGCTAGGGTCCAAATTTAACATGGCTCTGGCAAGTATATGAAAAGGGTTTTACTTGCCAGATGGCTGGTAACTTATTTATAAATTCTAACAATGCATGGTTGTGATGTGCTAGCCCTGCAACATCAGTTGTCTCATCAAGCTGTAGGGCATAGTACTGGCTTTGCATGATGTTAGCTAGCAATTGCTCTTTAACGTCGCTTGCCATGTCAGATATGCGGCGGCTAACGGTGTTGTTAGAAACGGCGATGTCTCTAATCTGCTGAGCAAAATGATCTCCAAACATGACCTGACAAATATCTTTGGCAGCAGGTAAGATTAGCGCCTCTGCAATTGTGTGAGGTTTTCGTAGTCGGACGCTTCTAGACACCTGTTGGACACTGTTGTGTGTTTGCTGATGTTGCATTTCTGTTGTTCAAGGCCAGATAACTTTAATTTGAAAAAATCTAAGGGTTTGTCTTTGAGTGTCGGGTGTTTAGTTTCTAAATGGCACTACAGCTTGCATGGCTTCATGCTGTCATTTGCCAGCAGATCTGCGCATATGACACACTGGGGCAGTGGTTCAGCATCTGTCCCAGCCACCGTAAAGCCAAACTGAAGATAGCTAATGTCGTAATTTAGTGTTTTACACTTCTTAGGGGTAGGAGCTGATGATGCATCGTCGTCACAACTCCTTTTCGTACGTGTGATGAACTTATCCATAAACTTCCCAAAATCTGTTCCGCTGCTAGTCACTGATGTTCTGAAACATGTCTGCACTGATAGCTGGATAAAAGGCAGGCTAAGCAGGGTTTTTTTCCAAGCCGAGCGGGTTTTTCCATTTTTCCATTTGTGTATATTCTACTTGAAACGCAATAAAATGCAAAAAATACGATTACCCAAATAATGCCTTGTCTCTGTTTTTTCTTGAAAACCATTTGCACTCCCCCTGTTGAGAACCACTGGTGTAGATGATCTGACTGTGTGTGTCTGTAGATGATCTGTCTGTGTGTCTCTGTAGATGATCTAACTGTGTGTGTTCTGCTCTCTTTCAGTTTTGCTGTCTGTAATCTCACTGCTCAGTGTTGTGAGAGTTTGTCATCAGCTCTACAATCCTCAAACTGTGTCCTGAGAGAGCTGGATCTGAGTAACAGTGACCTGCAGGACTCTGGTGTAGAGTTTATTTCTGATGGACTGAAGAGTCCAAACTGTCAGCTGCAGATACTGAGGTATTTAAGAACATATAAGAGATAATTTACAGTCAACTGGTCACAATGTTGATGTGTGTCTGTAGATGATCTGACTGTGTGTGTCTGTAGATGATCTGACTGTGTGTGTCTGTAGATGATCTGACTGTGTGTGTCTGTAGATGATCTGACTGTGTGTGTCTGTAGATGATCTGACTGTGTGTGTCTGTAGATGATCTGACTGTGTGTGTGTCTGTAGATGATCTGACTGTGTGTGTGTCTGTAGATGATCTGACTGTGTGTGTCTATAGATGATCTGACTGTGTGTCTATTAGGGCTGCCCCCTAATAGTTGACTAATCGTTAGTTGACCAGAAGAGGCTTGGTCGACTAAAATTTTATTAGTCACTTAGTTGCAGAAAAAAAATTCTACGGGCGAAGTCATGCAGTCCATGATGGACAGATCGTTAATGGCTAGTCTATGGTAATACAGTACATTGACGAGCAGGACATCCAAACGCTCGGCTATCATTCATCGATCTCTCAAATATGGCGGATCATCTGAAATATGTAAGTATTAGCAACTTTACATGGACGCTCAGTCTAATGTTAACCAGGAGAAATGTGCGCTATAGTGTCTGTGTGGAGTGTGAAGCTGAACAGTAGCACTCGCTGCAGGACAGATGGAGGCGCCGGTGCACTCACTTGCTCTTAAAAGAATCCCTCATTTTTGGTCATACAGATAAGAGTAATACATCTTTCAAATCTGTAAAGACTCACAATACCGCACTTTTGTAAAATAATGAAAGCAAACATGATGGAAATATCGCTGGAAATGAAGTGTCCCCAACTAAGCAAGCCAGAGGCGACAGCGGCAAGGAACCTAAACTCCATCGGTGACAGAATGGAGAAAAAACCTTGGGAGAAACCAGGCTCAGTCGGGGGGCCAGTTCTCCTCTGACCAGATGAACCAGCAGTTCAATTTCAGGCTGCAGCAATGTCACATTGTGCAGAGGACTCATCTGGTTCCTGTGGTCTTGTCCCGGTGGTCGTCTGAGACAAGGTCTTTACAGGGGATCTGTATCTGGGGCTCATCTAGTTGTCCTGGTCTCTGCTGTCGTTCAGGGCTGTGGAGGTCCTTTCTAGGTGCTGATCCACCATCTGGTCTGAATACGTACTTACTATTAAACTGTGAGGGAATATTTAGATCAGGTGGCCCGTCTGGTTATTTTTTATTTTATTTTTTTTTAGATGTGACATGTGGCCAAGTTTGGTGACCCATACTTGGAATTAGTGCTCTGCATTTAACCCATCCAAAGTGCACACACACAGCAGTGAACACACACACACCGTGAACACAGACCCGGAGCAGTGGGCAGTGGGCGGCGCCCGGGGAGCAGTTGGGGGTTCGGTGCCTTGCTCAAGGGCAGCTCAGTCGTGGTATTGAAGGTGGGAGAGAGCGCTGTAGAGAGCGCTGAGCTGCGTTTACTCCCCCCACCTACAATCCCTGCCGGTACGAGACTCGAACCCGCAACCTTTGGGTTACGAGTCCGACTCTCTAACCATTAGACTTAATCTAGCCACTGTGCTAAATAAAAACCTTGGATTGTTTTGGTTATTTTCTATGAGTTTGTGGATATGCTTGGCCCTGGCAGCTTTTTAGAGCCTGTCTATAGCTGGACATACTGTTTTTCCACGCAATTCTAAAAACTTCCAAGTTATCTGTTTTTTGTTCAGCCTCCTTACTGTTTTCCCTGACACATTCATAATCATTTCTTCTGCCAGTGCGCTGTGGCAAGCTTTATGTGTGTGCTTGAGCGTTTATTAGGCTATGTATGCAATTAAAGGCTCATTATAATGATTTAAATGGTTTATTAATCAATGTGCGATTAGTCGACTAATGCTTCAAATGAACGACTACTAGTCGACCAGAAAAATCCTTAGTCGAGGGCAGCCCTAGTGTCTATAGATGATCTGACTGTGTGTCTGTAGACGATCTGACTGTGTGCGTCTGTAGACGATCTGACTGTGTGTGTCTGTAGATTATCTGACTGTGTGCCTGTAGCTGATCTGTCTGTGTGTGTCTGTAGCCAATCTGTCTGTGTGTGTCTGTAGATGATCTGACTGTGTGTCTGTAGATGATCTGTCTGTGTGTGTCTGTAGACGATCTGACTGTGTGCGTCTGTAGACGATCTGACTGTGTGTGTCTGTAGATTATCTGACTGTGTGCCTGTAGCTGATCTGTCTGTGTGTGTCTGTAGCCAATCTGTCTGTGTGTGTCTGTAGATGATCTGACTGTGTGTCTGTAGATGATCTGTCTGTGTGTGTCTGTAGACGATCTGACTGTGTGCGTCTGTAGACGATCTGACTGTGTGTGTCTGTAGATTATCTGACTGTGTGCCTGTAGCTGATCTGTCTGTGTGTGTCTGTAGCCAATCTGTCTGTGTGTGTCTGTAGATGATCTGACTGTGTGTCTGTAGATGATCTGTGTGTCTCATGGGCGGCACTAGGGAGGGGCTAGCAGGTGCTTCAGCACCCCCAAGAAAGACAAAATCACCCCCACAGATTTTTTTCCTGGAATCAATTATGTACATGCTGTAGCCTATTGCATTTAATAAATAAGCTGATAATAAAAAAAGAAACAAAATGAATAAATAAAAAAAAAAAAACATTTGACTCCTTACGCATGCATAACTCGTGCAATGCAATAACGACGCGATTTGCAGCTGTCGTATTTTTTGTAATGTCATTATAGCATTTTATTAAAAAAATGTAGCGCTTCTTTGTGCTAAGTAAGCCTGCCCCCGACTAAAGATTTTTCTAGTCAACTAGTCACACATTGTATTAAATTGATTAATATAATAATAGCCTATGCTAAACCATCCTTTAATATATAGGCAGGCGTATTATAGCCTATTCCGCGCTCAAGCTCGCTCATAAAGCAATTGACCTATCGGTAAGCCCCGCCCCCCTTAGATACTGTTGCGAACTCGGACAAACAAACAGAGCTGCTCACTGTCTCACAATGACAGCTGTCAGTGTGAAAACCTTGTCCCTATATCTTTTTGATCAATTTTGGACACAGAAGGACCACCATTCAAGTGGGACTTAAATATGCCATGGAGGGATATATAAAAGATTTTAAAATAAATATTGTGGGTATTAATTTGGAAGCGAGGGTTTACAGATCACAATGCAGGTGGGAGCTGTCTCATGTTACGTTCGTCACGATCTCAGATAACAACATCCCGGATCAACACTGTTCATGTATCGCAGGGTACGATTAAATTAATTTACATTTAACCAGTTTAATATGAAGAGACCTTCGTTTATGTGTTTTTGCCCTACACTGTACAAGACGCGAGAACAGTCTGCTATTTAGGTTTGTATGGGCTCACTAACTTTAACGTTAGCTAGTTTTAGCCAGAGATACCTTGCTGAAGCACAAGATGACATTAACGTTCTGCTTGAGCATATGAAAATTGTAATTAATGAGAGTATGACAACCAGAAAACGAACGTTGGGATTGGGGGTGAATGCTTTGGGACATTTTGCTCCATTTTGTTTAGGTTTAGGAAATTAAATAATACAAATTCCATTGCCTATCCTCTCAGGATACCTGGAATCATTGTTACAAGTACCCCAGGCACATCGTTTTTCCATTTTTGAAGCATAAACCCCATAAAAACGATGCAAGCTTCGGATCTTCCAATGTTTCTCTATGACGCTGAAACCTACAGATATCCGAGTTCCGCTCCCTGTGCAACTGATACTCGACTGCCATTGGCTCATCTGCGTTTGAGGGGAGGGGCTTATCGATAAGTAAATTGCCTCAATGCACCGGCAAAGTGATTATGAATGTGTCGGGGGAAAAGAAGACATTTTAATTATTTATTAATAAACTAGTGCTTTCTGAATCAGTGTCGGGTGCAAGTTGAAGTTGCCGAATGCCGACGCTAACTCGCCATCCCCACATGGACGTGCCTTTAATAGAAATGTACCTTTTCATATGGACATAATTAGAGAATATTGCAAAATCGATTGGCCGAGTCTTCCTTATATTTATTTTATTATTCATATAAAAAAAATAATAACCTGTTTTGATTATATTTACTATTAATCGCCCAGCTCCCCCTGTCAATGATCTAGCACCCCCTCAGCACCTGTGTTCAAAATTCTCTGGTGCGGCCCCTGGTGTGTCTGTAGATGATCTGACTGTGTGTCTGTAGATGATCTGACTGTGTGTGTGTGTGTGCGTCTGTAGAGGATCTGTGTGTCTGTTGATGATCTGTAGATGATCTGACTGTGTGTGTCTGTAGATGATCTGACTGTGTGTCTGTAGATGATCTGACTGTGTGTGTGTGTGTGTGTGTGTGCGTCTGTAGAGGATCTGTGTGTCTGTAGATGGTCTGACTGTATGTCTGTAGATGATCTGTCTCTGTGTGTGTGTGTGTATGTGTGTGTGTGTCTGTAGAGGATCTGTGTGTCTGTTGATGATCTGTAGATGATCTGACTGTGTGTGCCTGTAGATTATGTGTGTGTGTGTGTGTCTGTAGATGATCTGTCTCTGTGTGTGTGTGTGTATGTGTGTGTGTGTCTGTAGAGGATCTGTGTGTCTGTTGATGATTTGTAGATGATCTGACTGTGTGTGTCTGTAGATGGTCTGACTGTATGTCTGTAGATGATCTGTCTGTGTGTGTGTGTGTCTGTAGAGGATCTGTGTGTCTGTTGATGATCTGTAGATGATCTGACTGTGTGTGCCTGTAGATTATGTGTGTGTGTGTGTGTCTGTAGATGATCTGTGTGTGTCTGTAGATGATCTGTGTGTGTCTGTAGATGATCTGTCTGTGTGTATCTGTAGATGATCTTTCTGTGTGTGTCTGTAGGTTGTCCGGCTGTATGGTATCAGAGGAAGGCTGTGGTTATTTGTCTTCAGCTCTGAGTTTAAACTCCTCACACCTGAGAGAGCTGGATCTGAGCTACAATCACCCAGGACACTCAGGAGTCCAGCTGATCAAACACAAACTGCAGGATCCAAACTATAAACTGCAGATACTCAAGTATGTCCAACACTAATACTGACATACTGAACGTGTGTGTGAATGATGCAGATCTACATTCATGTGTGTTTGTGTGTTTCTAGTGTGGATCATGGAGGAGAGAACAGGATGACAGCAGGACCACGAAAGTGTAGGTCTACACACACACACACACACACACACAGACTGTTGTTTGACTGTATCAATGATCTCATCTCATAGACTTTCATTGTTTTTCTATCAGGTTAATAAGGTCTATAAGATCTTTTTTTAATTAGTTAGCAGTGTCGGTCAGCACCAGGGGGCTTCTTTGCTCTCAAAGATGATTTAAGTAGTATGACACAACATAATGTAAACAGAACAGTACTATGTGGATTCAGCTTTAGAGGAATAGTGGATAGTGAGGACATCTGTGAATAGTAAGGACATCTATGAACAGTGAGCACATTTGTGAATAGTTAGCACATTTGTGAATAGTTAGCACATTTGTGAATAGTAAGGACATATATGAACAGTGAGCACTTGTGAATAGTGAGGACATCTGTAAATAGTGAGGACATCTGAATAGTGAGGACACTTGTGAATAGTGAGGACTCTTGTGAATAGTGAGGACTCTTGTGAATAGTGAGGACATTTGTGAATAGTGAGGACATCTGTGAATAGTGAGGACATCTGTGAATAGTGAGGACATTTGTGAATAGTGAGGACATCTGTGAATAGTGAGGACATCTGTGAATAGTGAGGACATCTATGAACAGTGAGCACTTGTGAATAGTGAGGACATCTGTGAATAGTGAGCACATCTGTGAATAGTGAGGACACTTGTGAATAGTGAGGACATTTGTGAATAGTGAGGACATTTGTGAATAGTGAGCACATTTGTGAATAGTGAGGACATCTGTGAATAGTGAGGACATCTATGAACAGTGAGCACTTGTGAATAGTGAGGACATCTGTGAATAGTGAGCACATCTGTGAATAGTGAGGACACTTGTGAATAGTGAGGACACTTGTGAATAGTGAGGACATTTGTGAATAGTGAGCCCATTTGTGAATAGTGAGCCCATTTGTGAATAGTGAGCCCATTTGTGAATAGTGAGCCCATTTGTGAATAGTGAGCCCATTTGTGAATAGTGAGCCCATTTGTGAATAGTGAGCCCATTTGTGAATAGTGAGCCCATTTGTGAATAGTGAGCCCATTTGTGAATAGTGAGCCCATTTGTGAATAGTGAGCCCATTTGTGAATAGTGAGCCCATTTGTGAATAGTGAGCCCATTTGTGAATAGTGAGCCCATTTGTGAATAGTGAGCCCATTTGTGAATAGTGAGCCCATTTGTGAATAGTGAGCCCATTTGTGAATAGTGAGCCCATTTGTGAATAGTGAGCCCATTTGTGAATAGTGAGCCCATTTGTGAATAGTGAGCCCATTTGTGAATAGTGAGCCCATTTGTGAATAGTGAGCCCATTTGTGAATAGTGAGCCCATTTGTGAATAGTGAGCCCATTTGTGAATAGTGAGCCCATTTGTGAATAGTGAGCCCATTTGTGAATAGTGAGCCCATTTGTGAATAGTGAGCCCATTTGTGAATAGTGAGCCCATTTGTGAATAGTGAGCCCATTTGTGAATAGTGAGCCCATTTGTGAATAGTGAGCCCATTTGTGAATAGTGAGCCCATTTGTGAATAGTGAGCCCATTTGTGAATAGTGAGCCCATTTGTGAATAGTGAGCCCATTTGTGAATAGTGAGGACATCTGTGAATAGTGAGGACATCTATGAACAGTGAGCACATTTGTGAATAGTGAGGATATTTGTGAATAGTTAGCACATTTGTGAATAGTAAGGACATCTATGAACAGTGAGTACTTGTGAACAGTGAGAACATTTGTGAATAGTGAGGACATCTGTGAATAGTGAGGATACTTGTGAATAGTGAGGACATTTGTGAATAGTGAGGACACTTGTGAATAGTGAGCACATTTGTGAATAGTGAGCACATTTGTGAATAATGAGAACATTTGTGAATAGTGAGGACACTTGTGAATAGTGAGCACATTTGTGAATAGTGAGTTCATTTGTGAATAGTGAGGACAGTTTACACACACACACACAGACATCTTCACTGTTGTGTTGTTCTTGATGTTTCTCTCTTCTTGTGTTCAGGGGCCTGTGATCTCACACTGGATCCAAACACAGCAAACACTGAACTCATTCTGTCTGATGAGAACAGGAAGATCACACGCGTGTTTGAGCGTCAGCCTTATCCTGATCATCCGGAGAGATTTGATGGTGTTACTCAGGTTCTGAGTGTTGAGATTCTGACTGGACGCTGTTACTGGGAGGCTGAATGGAGCGGAGATAATGCTGTTATATCTGTGTCATATAAAGGAATCAACAGGAAAGGAGGGAGAGACAGTGTGTTTGGATACAATGTCAAATCCTGGAATCTGATCTGCTTCAGTAACAGGTTCACTGTTCGTCACAATGATATCGACACTGTTATACCTGCTGTCCGTTCATCCTCTAATAGAGCAGGAGTGTATCTGGACGTGTCGGCCGGCTCTCTGTCCTTCTACAGCGTCTCTGACACACACACACTCACACACTTACACACACTCAACACCACATTCACTGAACCCCTCTGTGCTGGGTTTTGGGTTTATCCTGGTTCTTCAGTGGCTCTGTGTGATATTAAACAGCCTCCTGTGAGAATCATCAGTGATCCACACGTCACCAGGTGAGTGAAATATACCGTGTGTCTTAGTGACAGATTTTTACAGACTGTGTTAATAGTTCAGGGCTCTGTTCTTCATACATCACTGAATACATCCCAGTTAATGTGAGACCAGATCTTCTAATTGTGATGATTACTCTCTAGCAAATTTAGTTTAATTGCTTGCATATTTTATTTGTATATTTGCTTGGAGTTGGTGTTTTTACTGAAAAAGACACACATATCGATACTAGAAACCAGGGGTAGAGTCTTGATTTAGTCTAGTTATTAATATTAGTACATACAGTAAAGCTAGCGTGTGCAGTTTGGTGTAGGTTAGCAATAGCAAGCTAGCTTTGAATAGATCCCACTCTTCTTTCAGAGCTCTCTCTCTCAAAAGCCACGCCTCCTCTAAATCACATGACTGCGCACAGACGGAGCTGGAGCCGATTCTCACTATTAACATCATTAACTACAGCTTTTGCCTCACTAAACTCCTAATCTGCTGCTATTTAACAGTTAGTGCGGTAGTTGTTGAGTTTAGGCATTGGGTAGGATTAGGGATGTAGAATATGCTCATGCAGAATATGTGCTTTATGCAGTAAGCACTAATAAACAGCCAATATGTTAATAATAGGCATGCTAATAAGCAACTAGTTAATAGTAAGAACTGGTCCCTATACTAAAGGGTTACCAAATAGATCACTTTACTAATTGATTGCTCTGTGAAGAGACTTTCCACCAGTATACTGTAAAAATCTGTATCGGCAACTGATTGAATTTTTATTTTGTGTTACTCAGTGAAGACTGAATAATCTGTGACTTGTCCAACACTGATTTAAAACTTATTGTTAGAGAATATAGAGTTTGTGGAGGTTAAATATAGCCTGCATTAAAAATAACTTCTTGTCACAATGGCAACGGTGAATGAGTTTAAAAACAAACACTGGCCTTACATTGTCTTGCCCATCTTTACACTATATTTGTATATAAAGTATAGTACTAAAATGCATTATTGTTTATAAATGTGTTTGTTATTAGTGGTGAAAACACAAAAATGAGCTGAAAAAGTAACCATGTTATTTGCTATAATTTACACTAGCTAGCTTCCCTTTCTCTGTGAAACGTCCGGTCACAACAACATGACTTTAATCTGTTTTCATGTGATTTTAGATCTGCTGAACAAGCATATCAAACGCAGAGCTGGAGAGACTGCAGTGCAACCGAATCGCTCCAGTGATGGACGTGACGTGATCTCAGGGAAACTGGAGGAAGTTCATCTGTTTAGGAGAGTCTGAAGCTTCCCTCAGAGATGCTGTGCAAGTCCTCAGTGTAGAAGACGAGGGAATAACTGGAGAACCTGTTCAGCTGACACGATCCCATGCCAAGATAGTCCAACCATCCTTCTCTACTAAAACATTCATTATTAGATGGATAATGGGATGGGACCAACACTGCGATCTTCTTCTCTACATGCACTCTGAAGCTCCTCTCATTCGTCATGTCTACTTTTTTTGTGAAAACACATGTATGCCTCTCTTTCAGATGTGAAATCTATGAATCGCAAATGATCTTGAACTGAATGGTTTCAGCTCTCTGCTTGTAAACGACTCCTAATTAATGTCATTAACATGTAAAAGATCACCAGTCATCGTCTAAATCCTTTAATCCAGAACAGCGAGCTGCAAGAACAGCTTACATTTCCAAAAACCTGCAGCACTCCGACAAGAAAAAGTGTGTCTGCTCAGACCCTGACGTGATGCTCAGCAGTTTTTACAAATATGAGCTCTGGCGTGGATTTAAGCGCACACACAGCCTAAGATCAAATCTGTGAGTACACACACGTTATAAATGATGGCCTATAACACAAATGGAGAAGATAATGTGTGCGTCTGGAATTCACATCACACCAGTACTCTATATTACACACACCATACTCTACTGTGTGAACAAAGAAGAGGAGGAAATACAACTCATCTAGTAATAACAAGAGAGAATGACAATCTGTGAAACTGACAGCCAGGATAACGAGCGTGCGTGTATTTATCTTATGCTTTAATTAGCACAAAGGTTTATATTACATTGGTTAGAGTTTGAGTTCTTCTGGAGTAACCTGAGCTTCAGTCTTCATGGATCACGCTTCGCAGGGTTCAGTCTGTCTCTCTCACGCATGCAAACAATAACCCTTGTGTTTATTACTATTACTTATTGAGATGTTTGTGAGATTTAGCATTTCATTGTTGAATCTTTAACATCATAAGAACGAGTCAGATGTGACCGCAGCAATCCAGAGTGATTTATTCATCACTTCCACACAGAAAGAGTTCATGAACAGTGAAAGTGCAGAAACTCTTTAAATACGAGACAGACCGGAAGTGCAGAGATGATGATGTCATCAGTGCAGCACTCTTTTTTCATTTATTTTACAGTGCAATTGTTTTACAATTTGAATTAGAATGAAGGAATAAATGTCACTGAAACTAATGAATAATTTAGTCAAAAGATTCTTGGCATGGTAGCTTTTCTGCAGTATCGACCAGGCATATATATAAAGATATATCTGATTATAATGTGATGAAAAGCATTTTCTGGTTCTTATCAGAGAAGGATTTGCTGAACTTGTACACTGTCCCTATCAAATAAACTACAAATAATAATATGTATATGTGCTAAACTAAATCAGTTGTGTACTATCACATTAAACTAGCAGTGTGTACTTCAGAGATTTAACTTAACTTCAGTGTGTTATGGTAGGGCAAGATTAAACGCTGGCTCAATTTACCCCACAGCACTTGCCCCATAGCTGCCATTTTGGAAAAAAACTAGCTTGCTTACTAATTCAGGCTAATATTTAGCTAAATGATTTACACGGTTTTATGCATTGCTAAATCACTCATGTGCATCATAAATATTTATAGACCTGGATACATTTACTTTGATGTAACAGCCGTTACATATGTTATGCTAAAATGTTACTTTGACAAGCTAAACACAGTTTTTAAAGTAACTGAGTGCCTTCCACTCCTCCCACGTGTTTCTTCTTTTCACAGTCTGGCAGAAATTATGGGTGGTTTCAAAATACATGCTCACATGAGAATAAAAGTGTACAGCTGGCACGGTAGAGGGCGGGTCAACTTACCCCCTGGCTCATCTTACCCCACTCTCCTCCTGTGTATTTAGGAGAAACAGGAGTACTTTACTCCTTATCAAAGCGGATTTAGAATGGGTAGATCCACAATGGATTCTGTTTCATTATTGGATCTAGATATTAAAAGAGCTTTAGCTAATAAAGAAGCAGCTGTGGGAGTCTTTCTAGATATTGCAAAAGCATATGACACGGTATGGAAGGAGGGCCATTGAAAGGGTTAAATGGTTTAAATTCTTGGGAGTTTGGTTTGAGGAGAGAATGTCACGGAGGGTAAATATAGATCCAATAGTTAATAGATGTGAGAAAGTTATTCATATTTTAAGATGCCTACCAGAAAAGGGTTCTTCAGCTTGTAACAATAGCAGAACCCTTTTATAGGGTTCCATAAAGAACCATGCCCTGAAAGTGCTATATAGAACCTTAAAGGTGCTAAAATTAACCTTTGTAATGATAGTTTATTTTCATTAATATTAGTTGTATTAATATTATTTTAATACATTATTTATTACTATTGTTTTTTTACCCCTCTGTCTGCCTGGTCTATCAACAACAACAACAACAACAACATGTCAATTCAGTATTTTTTATTTTATTTAATGACATGTGAAATTGTAGCAAAAATGACTGATCTAACAACCGTTATTAGCAGAATACATTAATGAATGACAACTGAGACTGAACATAAATAGACACTTAAAGAAGTAAAACAAAAATAGAAACAGAAACTAGTGTTATGAAGACCAAGTTCCGATGAAATACAGTATTTCCACAAACCTCTATGATGCCTGTAAGTCCAGCATTATGTGTATTTTGGTGTGATTGAGAGGCAGCTTCTCTCTGCAGATGACCAGGTTGTAGGATGAGACAGCATCTGAAATACACAACTGAGCTCAGAGTTACAATGCGTCTCCTTCCATTTGTTTTTGTAAAAACAACTATGTTTATGAAGGCCAAAAGCAGTATATGAGCACTTCACAATGTTATGTTTATGCATAAACCCAAGTAATAAATAATAAATACAAAATAATACTTAATTACACAATAATTATAATGACCCAACTTTTTTGGAATTGCGTTTGTATGTAATATCAATTGCAAAATGATATAGAGAATAAAAAGGTAAATAGGGAGTAATGAATAGTACAATAAGTAATAATAATAATAATAACACTAAAAACTATATAATATCTATAAATCATCTATAATTGCTAATCCTTTGTAGGGTTGCAGAGTGCAAGAGCTAAAACCCTTTGAACAAAAACCCCTGAAATGTACACAAGGCTCCCAAGACGGGTTGGCAGGTAGCTGTGGTCACACACAAGTGCAGAGATGTTTACAAAAGGGGATGGAAGGTCTTCAGATTCTTCTGCTGCTCGAGTCGACGACATCTCAACAGCCGATAGGGACACGGTCTCGTTCTGTTCTACCACACTTCCTGAAATGCTTGGTGAGACACCGCACCGGACCATGAGATGGCGGAAAATGCCCTGGAACTGGCCTGCAGTAGGATTGTTATTCCAGCCTCCTAAAAACAAACACACAGACACATTCACAACACTTAAGGAATAGTTGACCCAAAAATGAAAATTAGCTGATAGTGTTGTTTGATCAGGCGAACAATGAAAATCATAGACATACCATCCGAGATGAAATTAGAGTAAATAAATTACAACAATTTTTCATTTTTGTGAGGAACCGTTGTTTAATCTCATGACCCCTCAATCCCACTGCCATCAGTGTTTGTGTTTGCGTGCGAGTCAAAGACGAAGTGTGTTCCAGCATCACAACAATTCAAGTATAATTTCCCCAATAGTTTGACATTTTATTGTCTCAAAAGTTATTTGAAATATTTAAGTAGACAATTTACTTGCATTTAAGATGTTTTTATGCATTTAAAAATGACATTTGTAAATGTAATTTGATGCGGACAACAAAATGGTGACATCTGGTCTTTGACCCATGTATATCATTCAATGTGTGCAGGTGTATATGCGAATGTGTCTGAAAACAGTGGCAGAGAGAAACAGATAGGATTGAATATGACCATAGCCACAATGCTCACAGTTGTTCTAGTCTTAACTAGTACAAATACTCACAACATTAGGCAGAGGAGGTTCCATCTCTTGGGAAATCTGAGAACAGTCCTCAGCTCTCCTGGTTGCCAAAGGCTAAAATAAATATTAAATGTTAACCTTAAATTAGATTCATGCTGCTTAGCCGAAACCAGTAGGTCGGCACAAGAGTCCTTTTGAGAGAAAAAACAGCAATATAAATGAATATCTCGATTACGGGCAATTTAGTTTATGATATATAATTTAACATACGCTAAAACTATACAAGAAAGAATGTAACATTTCTGGTTTCCTAGACTCGCAGCTATTAAGTCTGACTCCGACGTCAATTACTGTCAAGTTTTAATGACCAAATACAACCAGATCAGTGTCAGTCAACAACTTTCCAGTCGTACCTGTGTAAAGTAATTCCCCGAGGCCTCTTCTCAATTGTGCGGCGGTTTGTACAGCCCCAAGCAGCACACGACTGAGGCGTTTTCTCGAGTGCACTTATGAGAACGCTGGAAAAGATGCCCGCACCAAGATGGCGGCGACGCTGACGTACGATCCAGCGGCCAATGAGGCGTCTAGGTATTTATATGTCTAGGGCTCGTGCTCTGCTTTGTGTCCAAACCGAGAGTAAACACTGCGGTAAAGTTGGTTTCATATTCACATATTCGAAGTTATGATTTCATTGTCTGTGCAAAAAGGTTCGTATGAGATTATTATTAGTACTACCATGTATAACTATGATCTACAACTGTGTTTTCTTTTAGAGTCGCTGTCTTTCAAATGCGGATAAAACATTGCTCGCTATGGCTGGTGATGACGTCAGCGATCTCCAAGGGACAGTCTACAAATGACATGACATGTTCTGTCGGATTCATGATAGGTTTAGGTGACACGATTTGGTTCACTATTCAAATCTTAATAACTGTATTTTACATGACACAGAAACTGTATTAAAGAAATTGATAGAAAAATAAATGAAATGCAATACAAAACACATGTATGTCCTTCTTTTAGTTTAGTTCTTCCAGGCATGCGTATGGCTAACATGGGATCTCGAGCGTTTAGCTGTGCTGCTCCTCAGGACATTCGCAGTAGTGACGCTCTCCTTATTTTTAAATCACGGCTAAAAACTTATATTTTGAGAAGGTATACCGGTGATATTGTATATGTATCTTTTAATGGCTGTAAAACTTAAATTATTTATTATGGGCTTTGCATTTTCTGCCTGCAATTGTATTTTATTTTATTTTACTGCCTATAAGGTGTCTTTGAGTGTCATGTAAGGCACCTATAAATAAAATGAATTGTTGTTGTTATAGTAAATTCTGATGAGTTAAACTGATTTTGTAAACATATTATAGCTCAATGCATTCATGGTGGAAGAGATTGTCTGTAGTCTATATTTAATCAATAACATTGCTACTTAAATAAAAAGATCATTTTCGATTTACGAGACAAAGCTCATTTTTGCATCGTGTTTGTTTATAGCCTACTACACACTGCCCTGTCTGCCCACACCCATGGTGCTGAACGTGAAAAATAACCTTTAGCGTTTCATTTCTTCAGAATCCATTTAAGTTCACATAATTTTTGATAGATTTCTCAAAAACAAAATTTAACAGATCCCAAACAACATTAATTCACCTTTTGAGTATTTTTTTCTCCCCAATCACGTTTTTATTTAAAATATGTTTACAAACAGATGTAAAAATGTGAAAAGAAACAGATTTAAACGCTTTTAAATGATCTGTAATGTGTTTCTGTAGCCTTACTGAATATACTAAACGTTTCATCTGAGCGGAACGTTGCCAGTGTTTATTTAATGCGAAGCATATTGAGATCAATACATCTCACATGGTACCACGTGTTATTTTAAACTTGTTTACAATGTCCTTCTTTAAGCTTACTGAATAGACCTATGCTAAAGGCCAGGCACATTTTCTTCAGATAAGCATTAATAAACACACTGATATGTTTTACGCCAAGGTCGCTGTTCAGGTTTGTGGTGCTGAAAACTCGTTGTTCCACTGCAGGACAACATGCTGGACATTTACTTAAACGAGACAAAAGTTATGATTAAGTAGTGCTGATGGATGACAGAATTAAACGTGTAAAACAGAGTTAAAACGAGTAAAATCGTGTTGTTTACTTGCTGCTGCATTTTGCTGACTAAATTTTGAGCAGACAAAATGTGATCCGTAACATACTACAATTTCAAGAGGGTTCGAAGTTTCACAAGAAATGATACACGGGGCAACTATTTGAGCAATGTTGATAGCAACAATGAAAAGGATAGTGTAGATAATTTAATCAGTTGACAAATGAGAAAAGACGCAATTTAAAAAGCAAGAAAATGTTTGCATTTTCGGTGAAATTATATAGCCTACAGATACAAATACAATGGAACATATCATACATTTGTGCAATGGTACAACGTGCAGTGTTGGATTTTAAGATGTGATTAAGACAAAGACATGCCGTTAAAGTTTGCTAAATATATTTAAAAGATCATTATGTGTGTATGTATGTTTGTAGGTCGTGTGTTTTTACGTACCTTTTGCTCTGAGCAATTTAGACTACACCTTTTGAGTGCATCTTGCAATTGTGTTTGAATATTTCATTTGGTCTAATCAACAATATAGGACTATTGTGTTAGCAATATATAAATTGCTGTATTAAACAACATGCGTTTAGTTCAAGTGCTTGAAACACCAACTTTGGACGCACAACAGAAGAGGTGTCAGGGACCAATTAAATCAGGCAATGGCTTCGAGTAGGCCTACACTTTCACAAACATCTGTACCAAAGTTGCTGCAACAAAGTGATGGAACAATGGAAAATAATGGTACGTTTTTTTCCCCCACATTAATGTTAACTCTGGTTAGTTTGTTTTGAGAAAAATACCTATGTTTTTCCTGTGAACTGAAAATATTATTTTCTTACAATCTACCCATTTAACCAAAAAAAAAGCATCAATTAATCTTTTACTAGAATGGGTGTATGAATAGGCTTATACACTACAAAATGAATCCACCCATTTCACCTAAAAAGCTTTACACAATTTAACATTCAATAAAATTATTACCACACGTCCCGATAAAAAACTATTCCAATTAATTCAACAATCCACCGTGTCTTTAGTTCACACAAAGTTTGTCCTAATTTACTCACCCTCGGGTTGTTTCAACTGTTGTAATGTCCTTTGTTCTGCTGAACAAAGGAAGAAATGTGGAAGAAAGTGTGGAACCAATGAATTCCGGTGGGAAAAATACTATAGAAGTCAACGGCGCCCCAAAACTCTTCGGATTCCCACATTCTTCAATATATTTTCGTTTGTGTTTTATTAGGTGTTTTAAACAGGTTTAGAACAAGTTGAGGATGAGCAGACGGGATTTTCATTTTTGATATTGTCATTCATGTTGTGCCGGAACACATATGCTATTTTATACCAATCCCACACAAGCAGACTACTTGATTTGTGTGACCTGTTGTGCTCTAAACAACAGCACTTAACCTCAAATTATAGCGCCTGTTCCACACTTGACGCGCAAGCAGAGCGGATTCCCATTGTGCATTCACATAGCGTTTGCGCCGCGCAGCTGAACCGCGGCTTTTGTAGCTACTGCATAAACAGACAAGCATCTTCGAATGAGCCACCATTTTCGGGCATTCTCTACCTCCGGCCACGTGCCACGTGTTTTGATCTGTGCAAGACAAGCATAAGCATACGATGCCACCGTATTCTCCTGCTGTCCCACACATGTGTATAACATGCTGTAGGCCTATACAAGTGTTGTGATGTTAATTATTTCTATTTGGTTTAATTTAATCTAATTTAATTGTATGATTATGTATAATTTTTTTAATAAGTCTTTGTAATAGACAAACAATGCCGTGGTACGCAACAAAAGGCAAAACCTAATATTTTTTTATTTGTACAAATTGAAATAACGGTTTTGTATTTGAAGATATTTTAACATTTAATTGATTTCTGTGATTTCAGCATAATTACTCCAGTCATCAGTTTCACATGCATGGCCGTATCCAGGGTTCCAAATCGGGGGGTTTGTTAAGGATTGTTCAATTGCTGTATAAGTAAAAATTGTGTCGAATGCATGCCCAAAGCATAACTTTGTGAATGGCAAACTACTAAACTGAATGCAATAGCATGCATAGCTTTCATCATAGCCAGCCCAGCGTTTTCATTTCTGTTGTTCTACAGATTTGTTGTACAAGAGTTATTATGCTACTGTTTTGATAGCGTTGATGCAGTTTAGTACTGATAATATTATGTACTATATTAATATAATGATGATCATTATATCGTATATATCGTATGTCTTACCGAATGTAGCCTCCTCTTTTTGATTTCTGTTCAATGAAGTGTTGCCAGATATTGCTAGGAAAAATCCAACCATAACAATCCCCCAAAATGCACTGAAATAAGTTTGGCGTTTTGCAATAAGTTAAACAGTCGCTAACCACCTTCCTTATTTCTTTAGTAGGCAAAACCTACAATTTTTTTATTTTTACAAATTAAAATAACGGTTTTTGTGTTTGAAGATATTTGAACATTTAATTGATTTATGTGATTTCAGCATAATTACTCCAGTCATCAGTTTCACATGCATGGCCGTATCCAGGGTTCCAAATCGGGGGGTTGTTAAGGATTGTTCAATTGCTGTATAAGTAAAAATTTACCCAAAAGCATAACTTTGTGAATGGCAAACTACTAAACTGAATGCAATAGCATGCATAGCTTTCATCATAGCCAGCCCAGCGTTTTCATTTCTGTTGTTCTACAGATTTGTTGTACAAGAGTTATTATGCTACTGTTTTGATAGCGTTGATGCAGTTTAGTACTGATAATATTATGTATTATTATATTAATATAATGATGATCATTATATCGTATATATCGTATGTCTTACCGAATGTAGCCTCCTCTTTTTGATTTCTGTGCAATGAAGTGTTGCCAGATATTGCTAGGAAAAAACCAACCATAACAATCCCCCAAAATGCACTGAAATAAGTTTGGCGTTTTGCAATAAGTTAAACAGTCGCTAACCACCTTCCTTATTTCTTTAGTAGCGCTGACATATTAAGTATTAAAAACATAAAACACATCCTATGTTGCTTAGAATATGTAAATCTGGCAACACGGCAGAGCGGAGGCTGCACCCGCGCCCTCACTCCTCTCTCTCCAGCTAGTTCACTCAAACTGCGCGTCATAAACATGAATTTATTCAGGGATTTAAAATGGCTTTTTTTCATTCAGACAAGTTTTTAACATGACAATTTTAACAAGGTGCGGACCTCTGTGACTTAATGCCTACAGCCATGGTCACATTATCCTTCAGAATTTGTGGAAATATGCTAGTTAGATGCTCATGTAACACCTTCTTCTTATTATAATAATAATAATAATAATGTAGAAAACTGCTGTGCTTAACATTTTTGTGGAAATGTTTTGAACTCTTTGATTAAGTTAAATGATTAATTCATATCCTATAGTTGCATTTATAACTTTTTTTCCCCATTTATTAAATAACTTTAAAAAAAATCTTTTGAAACCTTGTAAATGGCTTCACTGTAACCTTTGATGAATTTACTGCATCCTTCATGGAAAAAAAGTTTTAGTTTCTGTTTTTTTTTATTATTATTATTATTATTCTGACCACAATTGTTTCAATGGTTTTGTTTTCACTCTGATGTTAATAATAAATGTTACTTCAGTACCAATGATTTCTGAAGGATCATGTTATATTGAAGACTAGAGTAATGATGCTGAAAATGTAGCTTCGACATCAAAGAAATAAATTACATGAATAAAGTACATAATGAATGTTCAATAATGACTACACTTGTCAAGTGAAATAGCTGTTAGACAATTATTGTATTGCATACAACTGTATGTTATAAATGAAGCATGCAGTGATTATTCAATTTGCATTCCCACAGGCAAAACAGTGTGTGAGAAAGGAGAAGAAAAAAAAAAAGGTGGATTCTGAGGACATGGAACCTCTCAGAGCAACAGACACTGTGGAACCAGACCACTACTCTGAGGACATGGAACATTTCAGGGCAACAGCCACTGTGGAACCAGAGGATAACTCCAGGGAGACAGAAGAATGGCGAAAAACAGAAATACATTTTCGACAATTTGCAATCTCTCTCAAAAGAAAAACATGGAATACAATATGTCCTTTACTGGGATCTACAAGGCTAAGGCAGCCATGGAGCCATCTATATGACGCCTTCAAGCAAAAAACTCCTTGCTGCACACTGTCGTTCAAATATCAACACATCAAACCCTTGCAGAGTAGGAAAAAGAACGCTCCATACATGCACATTGTGGCTGTCTGCGCATTTAAATCCTGCAATGCCAAATACATCTTCAAAATTCAAAACAAACCATCCAAATCCATCAACAGTGTGAGAATCTTGGTCACTCAGAAAGGTAAAATTCAGCACAAAATGAGTGAGAAAAACTTTAGGCCAGCAAGTCACATAAAAAGAGGCAAAATTGCTCGATCGCTCATCCATGGGCCCAGTCAGTATTTCTACAGAAGGCTAAGTTCAACACCCACAGAAGAGCTGTTGGCTGGAAATATGACCAGCTGTCTCAATAAAAATGTCCTGAAAACAATAAGATGGTAAGAAGAAACAGCAACTTGCACAGTGACATACTGATTGATGTGCACATCACACAGATGACTTTAAGACAGTGCGATACCATTTATTACAGAATACCTGGCTACGTCCAACATTTCAGTATGGACCCTTTTGGCGTCCATTTATTCACCGAAATGGGGATCTGCATACTTGTTGAACACTTAAGAAATAAGTCTCCTGTCAGAGAAAGAAGTAAGAATATTAATATTACATACAATAAAAATGGCCCAAAAAGCACTATAAACGGTTAAGCAGAAAGATTTTTATAATTTATTTTATTTATTTTAATTGGATATTTAATTTAAGAGAATTTATTCAAGTTTGTCATTGTAGGTTGACGTGTTGTGGACAAGTAAACCAACGGAGCTGATTGTAGCTATTCTGCAGGACCCAAAAGAATAAAAACAGTACCTGCTCCATCACAGTACTTTCCAGACACTGAAGCCCCATGAATAGTTATTTGGTGAGGTATGCTATTTCATTAGCTTAGAAGTGTGTAATATTTCCAGAGAATTATCTCAGTAATTTTGATCTTTTTCCTAAGAGAACAAAAACAAGTCCGAAATTTGCCGGTGTTTTTGTGCTGGTCCCCGGTTTGGTTTAGGGAAGAATTTTTCATTTTTAATGATTGCATACAACTACGAGACTACAACCGCCAGCAGGTGGGCAGCAAGTCGAAGTGATTCATTGAATCGTTCAATCAACAACAAGAAACAACGACCGTTCATTTAGACCAGAGATGCCAAACTTGTGCCGTGATGATCTTTTGCCATGCCAAAAGAGGAGAAGTTTAGCCAAGTAAAAAATGTCATTGAATAAGATGTGCACTGGTATTCAGTAATACGTGTTTTTACTTTGAAAAATGTGAGACTTGGGCAGTGGAAGGGGGGGAATACAAGGTCGCAAGATGCGTTTTTTTTTACTTGAAAAGTGAAATTTTATTATGAGCGCTGTTTTTGTCATGCGCAAGACTCTGCAAACGACGCAAGCGTAATGGTCAAACATGCCCATCAAAACAATGGAAGTGTAGAGCAGTGAAATGGAACAGCACGTTAATGCCTATTGTGTTCTCCATCTGACTGAAGAACGAGAGCATAAACAAAGCCTATATTTAGAAGTACCGGTATGTCTGAAGGAGGACTGCTTATGACTATGGGGTGGAAAGAGATCAATCCAATAATAAAAGTGCATTATGAAATGTACGTAATAATCTTTTGTGCAATTATTATCTTTACAGTTAGGCTATTAGTTAGGAAACAGCTGTGGTGTGATGAGCGGTGAACGGAGCGAAAACTTTACAGTAGATGGGGAGCCGATTGCTCCCCCATGATATTCTGTAAACTGTATTTATGGCAAAGAACTGCACAGATGCAGATATTATAACAATCTATCAATAAACACACACCTCGTCCTCTGTTTCTCGCTCTGCGCCGCCGCGGTCTGCGGATTGAAGAAAGCGCGGAGCCGAAGTCTGCCGCTGTTTTCATATGAAATTAAAATTGGACCGAGGCGATCACGAATTCGATCACAAAAAAATGGCCTAGCGACGCCCATGTATATCCACAAATGTGTGTCACGTTTGAACAAAGTTCCTTTACGAAAACTAGCCATGGTTTTATTGTAGCAGTCAATCAGATCACAAATTATAGTTAGCCATGTAAAAATGGAATTTGGTTGCTTATTTAATTATGCTTTATTTAATTCAATATGATTATTGATTGATTTATTTGTTATTTTGACTTTTTTTTAGTTCAATCAGTAAATGTTCACTTTAAAAGTGAAATACAACTTTACTTTGCATGTTTGGATTTTGCTCAAACTATTATTCATTGTAGTATGAAACTTTGAAAATAAAATTTGATCGGTCCCACTTTCTATTGGCCTTAACTACTATGTACTTAAATTTAAATTCATAATTTGATACAATGCACTTATTGTATACATAATTTTTTTTACATTGTACTTATAATTTAAAAAAACCTGCATGTAATTACATTATAATTAATTTATAATTAAACTGTTGACCCATCCTTTTCACCTTAACCCACCCTTAAACCTACCCATACCACCAAACCTGTCCCTGACCATACCCGTATCCCACCTCAATAGCAGCAACTGTTTTGCAATACAGTATTAACACAACAGGTACACTGTACATATTTTTTTGATGTAAGTACATTGTAGTTAAGGCCACCTAATATAGAGTGGGACCAAATTTAATTGATATAGTGCAACTTTTAGTGTCCGCCCATGGACCTCAGTCAAGTTTGATTTTTGGCCCTTTGTTGTAAAAGGTTTGGAGACCTCTGATTTAGGATATTTCTTTATGGATAGTTCACTGAATGGTGGACTCCAATGATTTGATCAAAAACAGAATAATTCAGGAATTAATCATTGCACTGTTGCTCTGAGATGCACTTGCAGAACACCAATACAGAACATAAATTTCACCAAAGGGTTTTTCCCACGTTCCAAAGACTGTAGTAGGTTCCTAGTGACCAGACTGACTTACTACAGGCAAGATTTCAACCTTCAGTGAAATACAGTACTACTTTCCATAACTTATTTTTGTACTGTACATACAGAAGGGGAAGTATTGATAAAATCTTTGCTCACCATGGTCACCAGGAACCTACTACAGCCGTTGGAATGTGGGAAAAACCTTTTGGTGAAATACAGTACTGCATTTATTAAACTATTTGAGCACTGTACGTACAGTAAGGGAGATTTTGACAAAATACTGGCTGTAGTAAGTCAGTCTGGTCACCAGGAACCAACTACAGCCTTTGGAATGTGGGAAAAACCTTTTCGTGAAATACAGTACTGCATTTATTAACATTTGTGTACTGTACGTACAGTAAGGGAAAACAGGAAATGTTACATTCTCTGAATTATGCATAAACATCTTGCATTTTTATTGAACTCCAGTCAAAAGTGTTGAAACTTAACTGCAGAATGGTGCAGAGTAGAACTCTATGTGTTCAGCACTATGTGTGTGGACAGCAGCCAAATTAAATGGGCCTGGTGTGTCTTTATGTAAACAGGTTTCTTATCTCCATACTCATTTGAAGTTAAACTAGTATGCTCAGAAGGCTGTAAGTAAGAAATTACAGCATGTTTTGAATCTTTGTATGTTAGAATAGAGCTCTGTATGTTACAATATATCAAACTCTGCAAAGCTCAGTAAAAGTCACAGTCCCCAAACCATAAGCTGTAGTGCGTCTTTTGGATGGTGCTTAATAATACGTGTTTAAGTGATTTGGGGTTAATTTGTGCAATCAGTAAAATTGATTGAAACTTCAAGGTGCAGGTGGGAGAATCTAGGAGATCATCTAAATCACAATCCAGGCACAAACTTAATATAATATTTATTCATTAAAAGGAAATGAAAATACAGTTATTGCAATACACTGACACACAGCAAAACTGCGTGCCTTCAGCTCCACACGTCTGTACAGTGATGTGATACAAGCACAGAACAATTCATCTTAACAAAATAATTTTGCCAATTGCAATGTTTATTTGAAGTTAAACATTTAACTGTAGTATATTCATTAAGGCTAAAAAGGAAACTTTAAAAACAAGCCGTACCACCATATAAAATGTATTGAGCTATACATTGGATAAAAGCGTCTGCTAAATGACTAAATAAATAAATAAAATACATGCTGTAGTATTACAAAGTCAAAAGAACTCAGTAGACATGACCATACTCATACTATGAGGTGTAGTGAGTTTTTTGAAGTGTGTTTGATCAATTAAAAGTTAAGGCCAATATTTATAACCATTAAAAATATATTAAAATTATAAAGTGAATCTATACTATGTTCAAGAAGTTTTCGAACTTGTTCTAAAATAATTTTTTATGTATATATAAATCAATAAAGTACACAGTGTACTATTTTCACGCAATACAATATGGAATAAATCAAGGAAATCAGACGCATTTTTAAGGACTGAAGTTGTTTCCGCCTGCCGCTGCTTACACTTTTTAGACGCTCCCTTACTTTTCCAGCGCACAGAGAAAGATATTCAGAGGAGATTCAGCGAAAATATGAGAGTAGATCATTAATATTATATATTTCTTGATTAAATTAGTTGTAGCTGTTTGTCAAACATTTCAATATTATAATTATCTTAGGTTAACATTTTTGCATCCACTGTTGGAAAGATATTGAAAAACAAAGTCCGAAATGTGAATATGAAACCAACTTTACCGCAGTAAAGTAAACTCAGCAAAGAGACGCGCATTTAGAAGATCGCCATTAAATCCTAAATAATAAGACGAATATCGAATACAGTAAGTGCATGCATCGTCTTCTGATATATTGTTGTGTTATTGTTGGAGCTGTTTTCGCTGTTAAACCATTTTAAAGAGTTGTGACGCATGTAGAAATGAACAAGTTTATCTTCAGGATGATAAAGATATCCAGCTCTGTGCATTCTGCTTTTAGCTCAGATTAATTTATGGATTCATTACCGTCTAGAACACAGAAAGAAAGAGGTACGCATTAAATATGAAGCAGGTTCGCAGATGTTCAGGTTTAGTGAGAGGCAGATATTCTCCGGTGGGTTTGAGGGTTTTCATCGTTTTAGAACCTTTGCTTGAGTTCATCGATTTTGTGTGAAATTCAAGAGTATTGCAAACTTTACAGCCTCCTCACTCGCAAAGTGCAACACTGAGTTTTTAATCTGTCATTTTCCATCAGGAACGGGTTAAATACTGTATTTGAATGTAAAGTCAGTCTTATGTGATTTATATCATGGTATTACAGAGGATTTTGTTTGTCCACAAGGTGGAACAAATCTGCCTCAATCCAATGGATTTTAAATACTTTTGCTCTTTTTTAACTTACTGCATTAATTGATATATATATATATATATATATATATATATATAATAATTTATATAAGAATATTAATTAATAACATGAAATACACTCAAAATGCAAAATGTTAAAGAAAGTTTCAAGTGAATGCTCGAAATACATTATTTGGGTAACACTTTCAAATAAAACATTAATATCTGTAACGAATCAGCTCATGGGAAATATGAATAATTAATCATAACTAGTTATAATTAAGCATACAGTTGCTATAGGAAAGGGTTAAAGCTTAAGCAGTAAAGAGCAGAGAAATAAAAATATGAAGTTATGGTACCATTTGATATTCAGCTGATCTAACGCCTGAAGGAAACATCAGATTCTTAGTTCAAACACACCTTTGTAAAAAGTTTGACTAAGTTTGGATACTTGCACGTCTCGTCTGTCTGAAAGAGGCTTGATGCAATCTGAAGGTTCACGTTGATCTTTGCTGAAGTTGGTTGATGAAAAAGAACCAGTTTTGAGTCAGAGAATCTTGGTGAATGGAAAAGTCAAGGCCGAAGCCTGCACGAGCTTAGGGTGTCCTCGAGCGTTTGCTCACATCTTCTCAGAACCTAACAGAACCACCGACTCTGGGCGGGTCACTGATGTGAGGCCTTTAAGGTCGGAGAAGATTCACGCCTCTCAAGATGGGCTTGTCCAATGAGAAAGGCTGACGTCCCAAGTGGGGGTTTGGAAATACTGGGGAGTTTATGACTCTTTGTGTGAGGGCATGGTCATTTGCATATGGAACTTGAATCGAAATTACTAAAGATTCTCAGGACACTAATATATTGCCTATGTACCAACATATAATATACACTCTCGTTTAGATCACCAGAAGACTAATTCATAGATACTAAACATGGTAAGATTACATATACAGTAGGTAAGATGACAGGAATGAGTGTTTCCATCATAAGCCTGCATAAAACAGTATAAAATCTCAAAGACAACATACACAATGACCTGAAGGATATGTGTGCTCATTCAAAGAAAGGTTTTCCTATGAATTAATTAGAGAAGAGTCCATTTCTACTGTGCACTGTCTTTCCTATGGAAATTGTAGTGAGAGGGGTAATTCTCAACATGCCATTAGGTCGTAAATGTATCTGGTCTAGCAGAGGTGTCGTGGTTGCTATGGGGACCAGGGGGGGCCTGGTGTCGTTGCAGACATCCTGGCACCCAGTTTATTGGGTGAGGGGTCTGTGACAATTTGTTAATCTAATGAAAAATTGTGTTTGATTGGTCCAGACGCTACACATTAACTAATGGAACCTTATTGTAAAGTATTACAATTATTTGTTATTTAATATATACATTCAGAAAACACTGTTAAATTAAACAGAAAAGCAAGCAGGTGTGCATGATTTGGCATTGCAGCCAATACAATCAATAACGGTTTCCTTACTTAAATCCTGCGTTTGGACCAGGCTCGGTTGCAGAATCACATCACTCTGTGCTTCTGAAATTATTGTCTGTAGTAATAGCTATTAGCTAAATTGTGTGAAAATAACAAACCATTTTTTTTGCAAATTTGCTGATTTTGACCCATTTTGCCAACACAGGTCACAAATGTATTTTCTGCAATAAAAACTCTATAGAGCCGTATTAAAGTGTCTGGTTTGTGATATTTAAATGATGATGCCAAGATAACTTAAACTTTTAGAAGGGGAGAACATAAAATAAACACCTGCAGTAGTATGTTTGCATAAGCGTGCATTATTTAACTTTTTCAAATGTTAAATATTTGAAGCAGCTCTCGTCCAGTTTCTCTTTCGCTCTCCAGTTATACTGTGATGATCATGATATATGAATCACTACATGATTTGTAGTTAATTGTGTTACTGATCGTGTTTGTTTGGTGAACACAGTGAAACTCATTGTGGAGAAGAGCAGCTATCACACATTTGACAAATATAATAATCTGCAGGTCTGAGATTTGAGGGGTTTCCAGCAGCGCTTCAACAATGAAACATCAGCTCTGAATATAATCTTCATCAGATGTGAGGATCAGTTAGTTGATGTGTGTGAGTGACGTCACGTTACAGCAGCAGAAACACATCCAGCTCTGAACAGAGTCCTGCTTTTCTCCTGCTGCTGAAGTCAGATATGTTCAGTAAGACACAAGAGCATCAGTGAGCTCAGATACTGACGATGCTCATGAGGAGCACTCTTCAGATCTTCTTCACTGCAGTCAGTAAAGCAGCACTTTATGCATTCAGAAGAACAAACTGCTGCAGCTCCACATTCTCTTCAATCTCATTGTGTGTGCAGCGTTAAGATTGCTTTTCACTGCAATCACTGGAATAATAATCACAATATTACGTGTCGTGTGTTCTCTTGTGTTTCCATATGCAGGACTGAAGTCAGTTTGTGATTATGGAGAGCAGAGAGAGCAGAGAGAGATCTTCATCTGCTGATCACAGCTGTGTGTCTCTGAAGAGTGATGGATCTATGCCTCATCCTCCTGACCTCAGTGATGATCCAGTGACCTCTGACCCCAGGTGAGATATAATCCAGTGTTGGACGCTACAGACTGACTTGTAATAAATGAACAGCAGACAGAACTGAATGAAGAATGATTTCTGTGTGTTTATTTGGATCTTCAGGAGGAGGAAGAGGAAGAGATCTTCATCTGCTGATCACAGCTGTGTGTCTCTGAAGAGTGACAGATCCATGCTGTATAATCCTCCTGTATTCAGTGATGAAGCAGTGACCTCTGACCCCAGGTGAGGATAAACGTGTGGTGAGGATTGAACTGCTTTATGGCAGTCAAAAACACACTCAATGCACACAGACAGAACTCCACACAAACACATGGGCACCTATATAAAAAACTCCAGGAGTGCAATGAAGATGTAATAAATATATATGAAATGTCATGAAAATATCTAATAGTGTGTTTTCTTAAATAAAGGGATTCAAGACATTTACAAGCAAAATTATTTATTAGAATACAAAAAGCACACTAGTTTTTTAACCCAAGTTAACACGCAGTTTAATACAGAACTATTTAAAAACTTGTATTTAATAATTATGTGATTATTTATAGGTCTACTTTAAACACAGTGTGTAACCAAAAATACCAATATTAACCAGGAAAAAAAACAAAGCAAAAACTGTTTTTTAAAAATATATTAAAAAACAAAACAAAACAAAGCACAAAAATTAAGTCCCAAACTAGTTTTTGTTAATACAATTAAGTTGTATGAGCCACTACAGTCGATTAAACATATGCAAAATGACACAAAGTGAAAATAACATGGTATTTTTGGGTTATGGAAACAGTTACCATGGTGAATATACAATACTAGCATGAACTGTTAATGAAATGTGGAAACTGCTCCTGAATAGAATGAATATCATACCTTCATGCAAATCCTTCCCAGCTAACACAGCAGTGTTAATTTTGACAGCAAATTTTGATTTAGTTTTAGTCGTAGTCCTTTGACTAAAATGCCATTTAGTTTTAGTAACATTTTGGTATTCTGAATTGTTTTTAGTTTTAGTAGACTAAATCTACAGTAAATGTACTCGAATAAAATCTAATGGGTTTAGTTACAGTCCATTTATGAAGCATTTCTCTAAAATTTCCAAACTCATTATATAGGTGTAACACCCATGTGGACAGTTTATTGTGGTTTCTTCCCCTTTTGTTGGTTTAGCCCGTACTATCATTAGTTAATTACCCTCATTGTGCTCACCTGTCTGCCACTAATTATCCACCCTATATCAGTTCCTGTCCATTGTGTTCCAGTTTGTCGGTTATTGTGAATGTTACCCCGAGTGTGTGTTGTGTGTGTCGTGTGTGTCTCACCTACCCGAATGTGCCTTGTTGTGTCTACATTAAATATCATTATTGGAATCTGTGTCATCCTCGTCATCCTGCCTGCCTCCACACACCATGACCGTGATAGAATAACCAACCAATAAGTGAAGTATAGTGGCGTCTTTCCCCTCGTTTGGTTTTCCGGTTTTTGTCAGTTTTTATTTTCATGTTATGGATTACCCAGCCTTCCAAATCCTCTTTCTGGAGCAGGGGGAACGCTCTCTTGAGGACCACACGAACGACTTTCTGTCCCTGGCTCAACTCACGCACTACCCGGACAACTGCCTCTGTACATTCTATCAAGTTGGACTTAACGCCACCACACGAGCGCAGTTGTCCGGAGATGGTCCTCGAGAGAGTCTTGCCGCCTTCATCGAGTGGGTGCTGGTGTCCTGCAAGTCCCATCTAACCTTGGACATCGCTGACAACAACACCAGCCCCACTCAGGACTCTGAGCCCAGCCCACCATCTCCCCGTGGTATGGAGCATAAGCCTGAGCCCACTGATGACGGAGAGCTATTTCCCGCCTCGATCCACGAGCCGGAGCGAAGCCCCGCGGCTGAGAAGAGGAT
>NW_015507232.1:91899-92400 GCF_001515645.1 Sinocyclocheilus grahami
TCATGGCTGAGGGTGAGCTGACTATGGCGGGACATAAAGGCCCGAATATGGAGGGAATTCAGGGCCAAAATGAGGAGAAGAGACCTCGGAATCTTCAGTTTAGCCCAGGAAGGGCTCCAGATCCCCTGTCGAGCCTAGGACTGACTCCCGATCCCCTGTCGAGCCTAGGAATGGCTCCCGATCCCCTGTCGAGCCTAGGAATGGCTCCCGATCCCCAGTTCAGCCCAGGAAGAGCTCCCGATCCCCAGTTCAGCCCAGGAAGGGCTCCTGATTTCTCGTTAAGCCCAGGAAGGGCTCCTGATCCCCAGGTCAGCCCAGGAAGTGCTCCTGATCCCCAGTTCAGCCCAGGAAGGGCTCCTGATCCCCAGTTCAGCCCAGGAAGGGCTCCTGATGTTTCGTTTAGCCCAGGAAGGGCTCCTGATCCCCAGTTCAGCCCAGGAAGGGCTCCTGAACCCCAGTTCCACCCAGGAAGGGCTTCAGCCCAAGAGCTCTCTCCTGTGC
>NW_015507232.1:93548-98614 GCF_001515645.1 Sinocyclocheilus grahami
TCCCACCCGCTCCAGCCTCCTCCACCGCTGTCATCTGGCAGCTCCTCTGCTCGCCCTCAGCCCACCATCACTGCGGTGCGAGCCCCGCGGGACTGCTATCCTCCAGCGTCGCCGGGGTTGGAGTCTCCCTCACCTCTGCCTCCAGCCTCCGAGGCCTGGACTTTGCCTCGGCCCGTAGACCCAGTGGCTCTACCTCGGCTCCTAGCTCCCTCGCCTCCACCGTCACCCATCGATCCATCAGCTCCACCGGGCTCCCTCGTCCCTCCGGCTCCGCCTTGGTCGGGCGTCGAACCCACCATCGCCTCTGGACTCCACTCCTCTGGCTGCCCCTCGTCGCTCTGTCCCACCGGCTCCGTTGGGCTCCTTCCTCCCACCAGCTCCACCTTGGTCCTCAGTTGCTCCGGCTCCGCCGCGGATCTCCGGATCTCCGCCTCCGCCTTGGTCGCCAGAGCCCTCCGCTCCACCCTGGCCCCCTGGATCTTTGGCATCCCCCTGGCTCGTTCGCTCTCCGTCTCCGCCTCTGGCTCCTCCTCCACCTGCTCCGCCGCCGTTGGTAGGCCCCCTGGAGTCGGCAGCTATTCCTCCTCCATGGCTCCTCCCACCGTCAGCTCCACCGTGGGCCGCTGTTATGGCTGTGGCCTGGGTCCAGCTGAGCTCCTCCTGCTCCGGGTCCCTCCTGTCTCCTCCCTGGCTCCTTCGTCGCCCCCCTGGTCTCCTCCTGGAAGTCCGTCCTCCGCCGGAAACTCCACCTGTCTGGTCTGCCTGCCAGCCCTTTGCCTTCCCCTGTTACCATCTCACATCCACTGCTTTGTCCTCCTCCTAGTCCCCCTCCGCCCCTCCCTCTGTTTCTACGGTGCAGGGACGCACCTTCCGGAAGGGGGGAGTAATGTAATGCCCCTGTGGACTGTTTATTGTGGTTTCTTCCCTTTTTGTTGGTTTAGCCCGTACTATCATTAGTTAATTACCCTCATTGTGCTCACCTGTCTGCCACTAATTATCCACCCTATATCAGTTCCTGTCCATTGTGTTCCAGTTTGTTGGTTAATGTGAATGTTACCCCGAGTGTGTGTGTGTGTGTGTGTGTGTGTGTGTGTGTCTCACCTACCCGAATGTGCCTTGTTGTGTCTACATTAAATATCATTATTGGAATCCGTGTCGTCCTCGTCATCCTGCCTGCCTCCACACACCGTGACTGTGACAATAGGCTTGATATTAATGTTTTATCGTGATAGACACTGAGTCAACTGCGGTGACACACAACATGTCTTTGTTAAAATTAAATAAAACCACTTCTCATAAAGAACAAGAACATCGTCTTCTTATTAATGAAATGCCAATGGTTATATCGGCTAATTATGCATTCTTTATAGCAACTTGTTTACCACATTCTTCATTCTTTCAAGCAGACTATAAATACATTTAGATTAATCTTTAGGGCTACTAAAGTTGTTCAGTCAAGAGCAGTGCGTGATTTTCTGTCTTTCTTTTGTTGCTTGATTAACATCAATGACTTGGACAAAAGCAACTAAATTAGGCTGCTATCCCTTTAAAACCGAATGCACAGCTGCAATGGATACAATGTACTGATACACGTGTGTGTAATTCTCCGTTCATGCGACGTGAAAGAGTACTCGCACGCTGTGAGAGGCGCTTTCTGTGTGTGTGCTTCAGTGTCTGCGGACACTGAAAACTGGACCGAACTGAGTTCTCTCTTGCGTCGTCAGATTTATCCATATGTCTGCTCTTCTCTTACTCCCACATATTAAATTTTTTTTTTACGTTTTATGAGACGTGCAGCAAGTGTATGTTAGTTTATGTCCCGCCGGTTCATATGTACACATCTAACCTCCGAACCACGCAGCAGATTCGTTCTGAATTAATCTCTAATCTCTAATCTCTCTAATCTAAATCCCTAATCTCTTTTACCAAATCGTCCCTCAATCGTACAACATAGTTTTTGTCATTCAAAAAGAGTTTTAGTTCGTTATCGTTTCGTTGTCGTCTGTGAAAAAAATGTTAACACTGTAACACACGCAGTACCAGTTATGTGATTTATCGGTACTGTACTGTACTGACCCACCAGTTCAGAAACACTGCTTTAGACTGTATCGTGATTCCGGCTTTTCAGTCTCCAAATTTAACACATAATAATGATGATGTTTGTTCTGCTGTTTAAATGTTTAAGACTCTGTAAGGACCTGCAGGAGCTTGTTTTACTCACACTTGTGCTCCTTAACAGACAAGACTGAAATCTCTTGATTTAGATTTTAATTTACACATCCTTTATTTTCAGATATGTTTAATCTGTTGTGCTTGTGATATTTCAGCAGAGCAGATGGAGAGCGAAGCATCTCTGGAGGAGCCGCCTCTGTCTTCTGTCTGAACAACACGAGCGTTACAGCGTCTCTGAATAAACATGATCAACCAGTGAATGATGAACTACAGAGAGTCAAAGAGCAGCTCAAAACCAGCATGAAGAACAAGTATGAGAGATTATTTGAGGGACTGCAACTCCAGGAGAATGAAAGCCTCCTGAACAGCATCTACACACAGCTCTACATCATAGAGGGAGAGAGAGGAGGAGTGAATGAAGAACATGAGGTTTTACAGATGGAGAAAACAGCCAGAACACAACACTCACAAGACACTCCAATCTACTGCAATGACATCTTTAAAGCCTCAGCTGAAGCAGGATCTGAGGAGAAAGAGCAGATCAAGACTGTTCTTACTAAAGGCATCGCTGGAATCGGAAAAACCGTCTCTGTGCAGAAGTTCATTCTGGACCACATTGATCAGTGAAGCTGACATTCAGACATTTCACTGTGAATGAAGATAACGTATTGACATACAGTACTGGTAATATTAATAGCAATAATAATGTAACGGGGCTGACGAGACGTTAGACGTGCGGATCCAAATGCAAAGCTTTAATTGGAGAAGACAGAGACATGGTCATAAGACAGGCAGGGTCAGAACACTGGCAAACAGGTATATGGCGGGCAAGACACAAGAATAATCCTAGGGCTAGCGTGGGTCGACGATAGGCAAATTAAGAAAATGTTGATCACTTTTTTCATTAAATCATTCCTTTGTATGAGTTAAAACATGAAAGCACTGTATTTATTCAGTCCGGTGAATCAACTAAAATAAATGAAGAAACGAGTAAAAGGTCATAATTTACAGGCACACAGTAGAGACGCTTTAAAACGTCACGGTTAATTAATCGTAAAGGCTTCGCTACACCGAGTGTTTCTGTTGCACAGAACAGAACTGTTGCTAGTTGTGCAATTAATCGAAAACAAAGTTACACTAGCGGTGCACCATCTTAAAATGCTGTGCTTATCAGAGAAACAGAGCTACTACACACACTAGAGGAACTATGACAGAGGAACCAAACAAGCTTTATTTCACCAGAGAAATGACTGAAGTCGATCGTGTGGGAGTATTTTGGGTTCACCAAGAATGACCAGGATGTCATTTAAATATTGCCATAAAAACTGCTGCTAAAGAGTGAATGCATAAGAGATAATACAAGGCTAGCTGTGCATTGAACAATTTTAAAAACCAAAACCAAGTGACGCCAAGCTACGGCTCGTTAGCTCAACATTATAACATTTAGCTACTTTAATTAATTATTGGATGGATGGATCAAGAGAGAGAGACAGAGAGAGCTGACAATAGTCTACCTGTGCTTGTGCGTCTCTCTTTAAAAAAAAAAAAAGGTTTAATTTGGACATTCTCCTGCTGAGAAATAGCTGATAAAAATATAAGAACAATTAGTGTGGTCAAGAGAAATTTTTCATATCTGTCTTATTTGACGTTCAATATCTCATGAAAGAAATAAGGTAGGAGAAAAATTATTTTAGTCAAAGCCCCAAACAATTACGCTTGTGTTATTCTACTCGATGAGACCTTTCAAATGACAGATGACACATGACTATCTGAGCTGTATGATGTTTCTGACATATTAGAGTACATGGCACATAAACTATATATAGTTTTCATAAATTATATATATCCGCTAATAACTCAAAGTGGCCACATGCATTGTAAAGGTAAGACTCCAAGCATTCAAATGACACCTATTTTGTGTTGATTAAAGGGATAGTTCACCCAAAAATTTTAATTTGATGTTTATCTGCTTACCCCCAGAGCATCCAAGATGTAGGTGACTTTGTTTCTTCCAAAAATATAATATATATATATATAAGGTGTATATGTATATCACAATCCGAAGGAGCTTTATTACCAAGTATGTTTACACACACAAAGAATTTGACTGGAGCGTCCAGTGCAGAAGAAATATGTATATATATATATATTCATTTTAAACTACAGTTTAAAAGTGTTGGTTGTAAACCCAGGAATAAGCATTAGTTTCCACTCATTCTAGAGAACTCTAAGCTGTGTTGTGTGTTATTAGTAATAACTCAGTACTCATTGTACTATTTAAAAAATCCTGTAAGTTTCAGAACTCAAAACTTTCTCATTAGTCTAAAAACACTTTTATTGAAACCAAGATTCTAAAATGACTCGTTCTGGAATTTGTCACATTATGATGTCACAGTGCGATGAAAGCCCGCCTCTGCAGAAGATGATCAACACCTGCTTCAACATCACTGGCTCTTTAGCAGCGGAGAAACACAGTCTCAGAAAACTGTGCTACATTTAGCTACATTTACATATTCATTAGCTGAAGAAACAGTCAGGAGCTCTTCTTATTGTGATTCAGTGTTCAGATCATGTCATCCCATGTTCCTGAGCAACCCTCTTTACATGTCTTTATTATTATTATTTATCTCTTCTAGATTTTCTGGCTGTAATCTCTCAGATCAGCATTGCGAAATGGTGTCATCAGCTCTACAATCCTCAAACTCTGTCCTGAGAGAGCTGGATCTGAGTAACAATCACCTGCAGGACTCTGGTGTAAAGTTTATTTCTGATGGACTAAAGAGTCCAAACTGTCAGCTGCAGATACTGAGGTATTAAGAACATATAAGAGATAATTTACAGTCAGCTGATCACAATGTTGATGTGTGTCTGTAGATGATCTGACTGTGTGTGTG
>NW_015507233.1:0-1226 GCF_001515645.1 Sinocyclocheilus grahami
ATAGACAATACAAGACTGTAATAGAACTAAATGGAAAAAAGAGAACAAAATATAATGACACAAACAGTACAAACCATAATAGAACAATATAAATAAGCAGAGCAGAATAGAGTGAGTATGATAAATGTGTTCCTGGTGTGAGCTCGGCTGCCAGTTATCCTTTGTGATTTCATTTCTTTTCCTGATCACGATGCCAAACCATCAGGCAACCTTGAGCCTTTATTAGAATATTAAAAGAGAGGGATTAGAGACAGACACAGACGGAAGCACAAACATACAGCCACACAAATGAATGATGGGGAAAGACAGCATTAGGGCAGGACAGAGAGAAACAACAAACCAGACGTTTCTCCAAAAGCTAAACTCCAAATCGTGGTGATACGACTTCTTAATTATACTCAGAATCAGATGAAGAACTTCCTCCCAAACTTCCTGCAGCTCAGTTCAGCTCTCTCTCATTACGGAGCCCCTGAGGTCCCCTATGTTGTGCTGAGGTTGATGTGTTTAATTTCGTTGTGTCGTGAGCTCAGAGCTCCATGTCAAGCAGGGTCAGTGTGTGGGCTCCCGGGGGCCACTAACTCCTTATGCAAGCCTCGGTTGTGCTAAAGATTGGCAAAGGTTGTTGAAACAGGCTGTAATTAACGAGTTAGCATACTGTTCAGTGCTGCTGTGCATTTCTGCACAGGGCTGATCTTGTCTCGGTCACTTGTCAAGACTGCGTCTATATGTTTACACACTGGAGATATTTTTATTAGTATTCATATAGTGTGATTACGGACCAGCTGGCGGAGGTGGGGTAGTCTGAGATAGTACAAGTTGATCACTAGGACCATTAAAGGGGGCACACACTGGACCAAAAGCACCTTGCAGCCTCACAGGTATAAAAAAGCACAGATATCATACATCCACTTTCAGAAAAAAGGTACAAAGCTGTCTGTGGGGCGATACCCTAACATACAAAATCTAAAAGGTATATTTTTGTACCCATAGTACCTTTTGAATGGATACAGCCACAGTGAAAGTTTTGTACTTTTTTACTGGGAGAGTAGAATGTATTGTTCTGTAAATATATAGTGCATAATTATAAGGCAAGTCAACATTCTGATCAAATTTGACCATTTTTACCAATTCCAAACAACATCAATCTTAATTTTTTATATTAACGTGAGCTGTAAGTAAAAAAAAAAAATCTGATTTGCATAATTATTAAGCAGATTTTTTTTTTT
>NW_015507233.1:1721-3199 GCF_001515645.1 Sinocyclocheilus grahami
TATATATATAAATAGATAGATAGATAGATAGATAGATAGATGTGTTTAATGGTGCTATATAAATATAAACAAATTTTAATTGACAAAATTGACATTTGAACCTATCAACCTATATCTATTCATCTAACATGCACATACAATCTCACTGCTCACTTTTTCACTTGGAAGTTCTTACGCACTTTTCTTTTTTCTCAAACATGCAAAATTCCCATCCACAGCTGTAATGAAATTTTAATGGAAGCTGAGACATGTTCAGCTCAGGGTTCGTGTTATACAGGAGACATTTGGAGAGCGAGCGACTGTGTGAAAACCCAACGAGGGCTCCTCCGATATTCAGCATTTCACGTTTGCACAAGGTAGATTACCTACGGAGCAGTTGAGCGGCCGAGCATAAGTGTGTGCTGGTGGGGTTTTCTTACTGCATCTTCTCTGTAGGAGTCTAGTTTAATGAAGCACTTAACACATGTAACATTTTCTAGGGAATACTGAATATTAACAGGTCAAGGATTTCACAAGCTCAGTCGTATCAGTGCAGAGAAAGGAAATAAAGCTAGTATCACAGCTTTGAATTCAGGCCACTGTGAATGTTCTCATAGCAAGGCCATCACTGATGACAAAGTGACTAGGTTTTCCTGAGTCATCACGACTGAAATGAAAGCCAGCATGCTTTGTATTTGTCAAGATTTGCTCAGGATGTTGAAGAACATACAGTAACCAGCAGAAAAGGAAAGTAAATACTAGGTTAAATGAGAGCCAGATGACACATGCATTGCGAATACAATTTAACAGCGTTAAAAATATTAGAATTTAATGATGACGGTAAAGGTAATGTAAATTTAAAGAGGAAATTAACATGTATAATTAAATATCCCAATATCAGGCAATTTCTATTGAATATCAACAAATAAACGAATAATCAACGGATGGCAGATTGAAAATACATAAATGAAATAGAACCACATACTATACCAATTTTAAATGCTACAAGTGATATTACAATAATATAAAGTACAGAATAAATATTAGTGTTTTCCACCTACCTTTTTGATGACGATGAACAATTATATGTATAATTATATATAAGTTTGGAAAAAATATGTTTTTTTTATGTCTCTTATGCTCACCAAAGATTTTATTTTATAAAAAGGTGAAAACAGTAATATTGTAAAATAAAATAACTGTAAAGAAAAGAAATTGATGCATTTATTTAACAAGGATGCATTAAATTGATGAAAAGTAATAGTAAAGACATTTATAATGTTACAAAACATTGCAAATAGTAAACGCCTTTCATCGAATATTTTTAATTTATCAAACAATCCTAAAAAAATGGTTTCCACAAAAATGGTATGCAACATTGATCATTTTAAATTGCAATAATATTTCACAATAATACTGTTTTTATTATATGTTTGATCAAATAAATGCAGCCTTGGTGAGCAGACGAGACATTGAATAAATCTTTTTTTTTTTTTTTT
>NW_015507233.1:3209-3577 GCF_001515645.1 Sinocyclocheilus grahami
TTTTTTTTTTTTTTTTACTTTTGACCAATAGTGTGTGTTTGTGTGGTACTGATCTACATAACCCTACCTAAACAAGTCCCATGATGCCTTAAGAAACATTAAAAAAGAAAAAAAATCTTAGGGGTCATTCAGACAGGAACGTCTTCTTGCATTCAAAAACATCTAGAGGAGTGGAATATAAAGGGAAGCAGGCATCTCGAGGTGTGAGCTACATACTTTTAACTGGACACGGCCCCGATTGGACCCCTGACCTGTACACTGATGGGCTACGGCACCGGCAACAGCTCTCCGCTCGTCTGTGTGAGCCGCAGTATTCCTGCAGCCGTCTCATCTTCATTACATACGCCGCTTGGCCGAGACAGAAGCGT
>NW_015507233.1:5025-5671 GCF_001515645.1 Sinocyclocheilus grahami
AAAAAAAAAAAAAACGGTACTGTCTTGTTTTACAATTCTTTTTAAGTTCAGGTTAGTTCAGCTTTCCACATTTAAAAAGCTACACTTTTATTGTGTGTGAATTGTCTTATTTGTTTCTGTTTGTATTTCTCTATTTTCAATTTCAGGAGAATCACCTAAGTAAAAAATCATATTTAAAAGAAAATAAGTTGTCTAAGCAATATCATTCGTCTCTGGACAAACTTCGGAACATTTAGCTGCTGTGTAATTCATGTTTTAAATTCAACTCCTCTCAACACATTTGCCTTTGACGCCTCTCGCTGGAGATGTCATCTGGTTTACTTTCACATTGAAATTCCCCTCGTTCAGTGGTCGGGTTTGCTGTCACAAGTCATTTGTACTGAGGGAATGGAAAACAGCAATCAAACACAGAGCAGGGAGCGGCACAAATTAAACCGAGCAAATGGAAATGAATCTGAAACAAGAGAAGCATTAAAGGGCGGTGGTGCTCCGTTAGAAACCAGGAACGCTTGCTTTAAAAAAATTCAATGAACAATCCTACCAAACTTACTTCCCCACTGGGAGAGGGACAGCGGTTACCTTGACGACCACAGTGAAGTGTTTGTGGAATAACTGGAGAGCTGGGGCTTTGGTTATTAAAGGCTCG
>NW_015507233.1:5681-6154 GCF_001515645.1 Sinocyclocheilus grahami
ACCTATTAAAGCTATTAGAAAGTCAGCCTACTTTTTAACCTGCACCAAATTACATATTCTTACATAAATTCTGCTATATCATGCTATTTGAGAGTTATATATATATTTGATAAATATTAAATATGAATCTCAATAAAAAACACAAATGGCCAGTTCTTTTTAGATTTTTTTTCTTTTTATATGCACGTTTTTTCTATTATTTCATATACCAGAATTTACAGGGTTAAGTAAAGCAGGTAAGTTTTGATTGATATTCTAATATTAACTATTTCATTGTGCATGTATCATTGGTCGTTAAGGCAAGACATCTCAGGTGAATAGGTTAAAAAATCAATAGATAACAAATGGCATTTTGGCATATCTTGGATAATTTTTTTATAATGGTATTTTCTTTTCCCTATTAACAGCATGTTGAAAACATTACGCCAAATAGTCCCAAATCTTAAAATTGACCAATGCAAAAAAAAAAAAAA
>NW_015507233.1:8846-12228 GCF_001515645.1 Sinocyclocheilus grahami
AGAGAATATATAGTGTGTTGGATTGGTCCAGACGCTACACATTTAAGTTGAAGTACTAAAATGATTAAAATCAATACATAAATGACAAATTTAATAAAACTTAAACCTTAATAAAATTCCAAATATTAATAAATACTATAACAGTATATAAATAATAAAATGACATATCAATGGCAAATATATGGAAGCCCATTTGTCACAGAATTAAAAAAATTATATTATAAAAAATAAAATAAAAATAAGCAAACAAACAAAAATACTTTTTATCTCAGAACTGCAAAATATAATCTCAAAAATCTGAGAAGAAAATTGGAATTGTGAGATATAAACTCTGAAGGTGTAAAGTTTGCATCTCACAATTATGACTTTTTCTCAGAATGTAAGATTTACATCTTGCTGTTTTTTATGACATGTAATACAAAAGGCAATACTGCCTTTGTAGAGTGTACCAAATGATCAGGTCCAGTTTCAGCAAGGATGTTCCCTGAGGAGGCAGCTGTCTATGTAAGCAGCAGCAGTAGGCAGCTCACTAGAACCCATGTCTGCATATGTTATATATATATATATATAAGAAGCCCTTATGTCTCTGTCGCTGTCACACTCCCTCTGTGTGCGTCATTAGAGGAGTCCATGCGGACAGTGTCATCTGCTCATGACAGATTCTCCCAGTTCTGAGACTTCCCCAAATGTCCATACTTTACCTTAATTTATTCTTCTGCAAATTACTCTACACTTCTCATCAGAAGATATTAATCCATTCATCGCAAATCCCTCGCAGGCTAAAGACACATTATCATCAGTCTGGGAAAAGACCACCTTCAACCTCATTGTTTTCTTTTTTCTTATGATTTAGAAGACAATTGGCTGGAGTATCTCAGCTGATGTTTATTTGACTGTGGAACAAATGTGTTTATATTAACAGATAGCACTCGTCTAATTGGAACAGCTAAGAAAATTAAGAATAAACTGGCATGTGTGTTTTATTGCACAATATGTTATTGTGTTGACAAGAGATTTGCTGCGGCACAACATTTAATGTTATTTTACCATAATTATTCATTAGTTTTAGTAAATTTAGTACTTCAGCTTTTTATTGAATCTTTATTTTAAATATTGAAAATAATTTTCTTAAAATAATTTTGGTTTTTAGTTAATATCAACATATATATATATTCTCTCTGATATGATTTTGTTTATTTATATATTTATTTATTTATTCAGATTGAGATTCCTCTAGGTCTGGCCTTTTTAAAGGGGGCCAACATGTACGGAATCATATGTGACCCTGGAGCACAAAACCAGTCTTAAGTCGCTGGGGTATATTTGTAACAATATCCAAAAATACATTGTATGGGTCAAAATTATGGATATTTCTTTTATGCCAAAAATCATTAGGATATTAAGTAAAGATCATGTTCCATGAAGATATTTTGTAAATTTCATACTGTAAATATATTAAAACTTAATTTTGGAGTGGTAATATGCATTGCTAAGAACTTCATTTGGACAACTTTAAAGGCGATTTTCTCAATATTTTGATTTTTTTTTGCACCCTCAGATTCCAGATTTTCAAATAGTTGTATCTCGGCCAAATATTGTCCTATCATAACAACCATACATCAATGGAAAGCTTATTTATTCAGCTTTCAGGTGATGTATAAATCTCAATTTCGAAAAATTGACCCTTATGACTGTTTTTGTGGTCCAGGGTCACATATTTTCCTTGATCTTTTGAGATAAAAGTGTTAATTGAACCATGATAAAAAAAACAAACACTGTAACTAAAAAAAAAATAATAATAACTGAACATCCACAGTTCTATCCAATATCAAGGACTGAATCATGTCTATAGGCTATAAAACCTGAGAACAGGAAATAACGGTGCATTTGCTAGAAATCAATGCATCCCTAGAGTCGCCTTACATGATGCCAGCTAAAGAAATCTGATCACAGGTAAAGCAGAACAACACTGTATCTTAAACCATACGGACAAGTTACTGTGAAAACTGGAGAACAGCTCCTCTGAGCAGAAATATAGAAAACCCCCAGCTCACGTCCATGTCTCACTGGCTGATTGATTCATTTAAGGCATTGACTGACTCTTCTGTCTGCACACCAGGACCTCTCACACCACAATCACTCACTTATAGAGATAATGGCAAAATACTGCCAGCCATGCTGCCCTTAGCAACTCTTGTCTACACAAGATCTTCAGAGTCTTTTTGCTTTATCAACTATTAGTTTAACACTTACACCAACTGGAGAACAGGGTGAAAATGTCCAAATACTCAAAAGAAACTGCCTGTTGAAGACCTGAGGAAGGCTGTGGCTCAGCAGGAAGTGTATTGACTGTGCATTTCAGAGGAATATGAGTCAGGGTGGAATTATGGGATTTGGTAAGTAGCTGAGGGATATTGTACTGGTTTGCAGGGTCCTGATCACACTGTCTGGGTTAATACTGACCAGTTAACTGCACATTATCTCTTGCATGTTTTAACAGATCCAGGCACGGATGGTGCAAACACACACAGATGCTCTTCATATTCATTGTGCATACTTTTCAAGTTCATTCAAAGTATTGCATCGTTTACAGAAATATGTTCATAAATCGAGCAAGTGCATATGAAATCATATTACCATGCAGACTGATTGCGAGGGGCTTAAGACCCGCTGTCAAGTGTGTTGTATTACTGAACAAACAGTGGCTTGAGGAAGCTGATGAGAAGTGTTAAGTGGATAATTACGGTACTTATCAAGCACTTCAATGCTACTTGGAGACCAAGCCACGTTCTTGAGTTTAAACCAGCAGGTTTTTGATTTCACTTCAAAAATGATGATTTTATTCACATTACTCACAGAAATGCATTCAAGATCATTCATATCTCCTAGGGCATATCATGTATATAAACTATACATGTACAGTACTCAGCATAAATGCTTAATAAATAATGTGCAACTAAATGCACACCCTCTGAACAAATACAAACGTTTTTTTCCTTATCAATCACTCATGACAAAATTAAAAAATGTAATTAACACTTGCTTAAAATAAATGTCATTAATATCTGTAAAATAAGTAAATTAGACAATTTTGTTTAAATGGAGGGTTGCAGAAATGAGTTCACCTTTGATTAAATAAAACAAACGTGTAATTTATATGTATTGCATCACACAATGGTGTTTGAATTCATAACACCATTGATAAGGCACAACTTTCTCACACCGCCATAGCATTTTGGATGCTATTAGATCCAGAATGATTGACTTGGTTTCATGAGACCAAAGTGTGGATTCTCAGAAGTCTATATTTTGTAATTATGAGCTTTGGAAAAGGCTAAATTAGTTCCCCTTCAGGAACTCGAGCTGCGTCGAGTCGCTTTGG
>NW_015507233.1:19510-20228 GCF_001515645.1 Sinocyclocheilus grahami
TTCATCTATAAATAACTTCATGCACTTTGATTCCCTCTGAACAAAAGGCCAAAATCTGACAAAAGCATCCATGAAAATCCCGCCTGAATATTTGCTTACCGCCATGCTTTGATACATGTATGCAAATGGATTCTATATCACAAAATTCACAGATGAATAAATTCTCGGGTCTTATTACAGTAATCACTTTGGGGAAGAGTGAATGAAACCTTTGGCTCTGAGGTTAATCCTGTGATTATAGGCTAATATTTGCATAGAATCTGTGTAATTAGGCTCCCTATTTAGCAAAGTGACCATATTACCATTTATTAATCCATCAGTGAGAGATAACATCAGGAATTATATAACATTGGTATATAACTGGTCAGTGACTGTATGGATGATATGGTTCTGATATTGATCTTAGAGCGCAGTGGGTTCATTTTCCAACAGATAGCCCTGTTATAGTGATAGCTAAACAAAAATTACATTTTGTCGCCATTTACTCACCCTAATGTTGTTTCAAACCTGTATGAGTTTCTTTCTTCTGTTGAACACAATAGAAGATATTTAGAAGAATGTTGGTAACCAAACTGGTAGCCATTGACTTCCACAGCATTTCCCCCCTACTATGGAAGTCAATGGCTAGCAGCAACTATTTGGTTACCAACATTCTTCAAAATATCTTCTTCAACAGAAGAAAGAAACTCATACAGGTTTGGAATAACTTGAGGGTGAG
>NW_015507233.1:21542-23578 GCF_001515645.1 Sinocyclocheilus grahami
TTATTTGATCATTTGTCACCGAACACCAACAGGAAAATTGTATTGTTCAAATGTGGATTTTCATAGCTCAGGAGACTTCTTAGTTTCATTCTAAGCATGAATGTGGTCTCAGATGTTCTTCAACAGGAATAAAAAATAGACACATATGAGTCAATTGTTAACTGATTGAAAGAATACAGCTTTATTATGAATGCAACTCAAATGATTTGAACAGGAAAAAAGTAAAAAGAAAAAAAAACATCTGGGATTGTCTTTTTTCAGGAGTATCGTCTGAAAAGAGGCTTCCTTCTTTACATGGTCTAAAGAGGGAACTGTTATTGCTCAGTAGTTGCTCTTTCAGAGCTCAGGAGACTTAATGGTATTTTCAGTTTTCAGTATTTACATAAATTACCACTCAAAATTTGGGGTCTATAAGATTTTTTATTTATTTATTTATTTATTTTATTTCATTAATTCTTATGCTCACCACAGCTAATTTTATTTAATAAAACATACAGTAAAAACAGTAATATTTTGAAATATTATTGAAATTTAAAAGAACTGTTTTTATTTGAATATATTTTTTAATTTATTCCTGTGATGCAAAGCATCTCAGGTTACTTATGTAACCATGGTTCCCTGAGTAGGGGACGAGACACTGCGTCCTCTAGGGGTCGCTATGGGGAACGCCTCGTCGTGACCCGTGTCTGAAGCATACATTGAAAAAACACCAACTCGTTGGCCGGCGACAGCCATGACGTCACATGGGCGCCAGGAGCACACATCATTCACTTCTTCGTCTGAAGCTTGCGTCCGCAGCATGGCAAGAAACCTGGAGGACGCAGTTTCTCGTTCCCTACTCAGGGAACCATGGTTACATAAGTAACCTGAGACGTTCCGTTTCATGGGAACTCCGAACTGCGTCCTCCAGGGGTCGCTATGGGGAACGGTATACCCACGCCACCATGCTGAGGGGAGTGCATGCCAGAACCATGGCGAGCACTAAGTACCAACTCTACCATATTGCTATAGACGGCTGTCAGTGACGTTATTCCCTACGGCCAAAGGCCTAGGCTACATACCCCAAAATACTTACCTGTTAGGGCCAGACTCCTGGGCCCGGGGTAGAGTTCAAGGCTTGGAATCAGGAATAGATTCCTTTAAGGGAATACGACCAAGAGCCTAGAATCATACTAGTCTTGGCCTGTCACACAGGGGCTACCGCATGTTTCTCTTTGTATGTGCTATGTGGATTTTAGAAAGTGGGCAAAGCATAACGTGCACACACATGAATACCGTTCTAGGGGTTCTCGTGGCACCCTGAAAGAGCAGCGATATAGAAATAGCATATCCCCAAACGCTATGTCTAAGGCTATAATGCTGGAGTGGCTAGCAGTAAATCTGTAGCTGAGGGAGCAAACATCCAGCTCTCAACGAGAGGGAGCTCAACCTACAGCATGTTCCAATGGTGGAACAGCTAGCAATTATTCAGCTGAGGGAGCAACACACCCAGTTCTCAATCTGAGAAGGGGGCTCGACCTACAGTGTGTTCCAATGCTGGGACGGCTAGCAGTAGTTTACCTAGGCTGAGGGAGCAAAAAACCCAGCTCTCCCGAGAGGGGCTCGCCCTGCAGCATGATTGTAAAATCAGAAGGGTAAGCATACTGCAAGCTAGCCAAACACTCCGCGCATCAGGGAGGCAGAGGAACTCAAACTTCTCATGTGAGAGGAGAACTCCGAATTCAGAGGAATAATGTTGCTCATTCCAGGTAACCCTTTGATAAAAGGGGAGCACTGCTCAAACTACCACAAGGACAGCCCATGGAGCGAGGAATCCAACTCCTCAGAGAGGATTAACGCTCAAAAGAAAGCACCATACTCATAATAACCCTCACTGGTGAGGGGAGCGATGCTTCCAAAGTGTGTCGACAGAGACACACTAGTTGAGTGGAGCCCAAGGAACTGGGGTCTAACCAACTCCGAGAAAGGGAACGAGGTCAATAACGTGTAACCCCTACCATACAGGATTTTAGAAAAGTGAGCAAAGCATAACGTGC
>NW_015507233.1:25726-26572 GCF_001515645.1 Sinocyclocheilus grahami
TTTTCAATGTATGCTTCAGACAAGGGTCACGACGAGGTGTTCCCCATAGCGACCCCTAGAGGATGTAGTTCGAAGTTCCCATTAAAGGGAACTGAATTTACAGCATCATTACTCCAGTCTCTAATTCTACTCAATGCTGTCTAAGATAAATAATTGAGATTTTATAGAGGTCTCAATTGTGTTTTTATTTGTTATGGGTGAATATTACAGAAACAAACATTTCTGAATGCATATAACATGATGTGGCTCTAACCACACATCCACTTACATTTAGACAGGTGTAGGCATGATTTTTTTTTCACTCATTATAGTACAGAAATGAGGTTTTACCTCTCAAATAACATAAATCACACAAATAATTAGTAATTAAATGGAGCTGAAATGCAGGATATCTTGTGAGTTCCATTGTGCCTGGCTGTAAATATGAAACTGGGGAACCGTTTGATAGACAGAAGAACTGTGCGGTTTATCAAAAGCACAAGAGGTCTAATAGACGAGTGTTGACGGATACATCAGTGTGTTTAATGGTTTGGCAATACAACTCAACACATATCCTACAAGGTGAAAACATGGAACTGGAGTTTGGTGGTGAACATGTCAACAGACCATTATAGGCTCCAGTTACTGTATTTTTTTCACACCTGTCATCATACCAAATATGCTGCTACACTAGAGTTAACACGATGGGTAATTGTTCACAGATGAGAAGACTGAAGTTTAAACACTGATAAGGCCTGGGAGGAAAATGATTATCTTTAGAGCTGAGATAAGAATATGAATGTGATTATTAAGAAGGGCTATAATGAATCAGACGGATCCATTAAGTTGAGAAATGCAGAAATACAG
>NW_015507233.1:26943-28466 GCF_001515645.1 Sinocyclocheilus grahami
AATATTGATATTTTAAATTATTTCATTGTACCATGCAAACATACTGTAACTTTAACAAAGCTGCAGAAACTCTAAAATCCTTGGACTTCTGAAGAATTTTAAGTGACATCCACCAACAATAAAAGGTGATGATAAGGTAATGTGGTGAAATTAAAATTTGTATTATTATTATTATTAGAGGTTAAAGGTTGTTAAAAACATGTTAAAAAAATGACATTTTCATACAAATCTTAAAGACTAAATGAAAATTTAAAATGAAAAATTATGACAAAAAGTACAATATGTCCCATTAATTAATTAATTCATTCCAGGATGTATGCGGCTAATTATTCCTGCTTTATGTTTCTTTGACAATGAAATATGGGGGAGGTAAATTCGAAATAATTTTCTCTGTTTTCATTAATGTGACCTCTCAGGTTCACATAGCATTGTTCTCTAAAAGGGTATTTGGCTCAAATGTTGAGGATTAATCGACCTACACATGCTTCAAGCTGGACAACGTTCTTGCTATACACACTCTACCTTTTGGCAATCAAACATGGGAAGGTTAATTTAGTCTCTGAGTGTCTGACACTGCCAGAAAAGTCATCCAAGGATTACATTTAATTCAAAGGCTCAACAAAACCAGCAAATTAAAACCAAAGAATCTTAATCAGAATGCACCATTTCACAATCTACAAGCAGAAGTTCTTGTTTTAATTGCATTTTCTATGCCAATTCCAAATATAAACCAAATATTTAATAGGAGGGACTCCCTTCATTTCACGGCGGGTTGCTCTTGATTATTTGGGGAGAGCTGTGCAGAAAGTGCTTGAGAAATGCTGAAGACGTGTGTCGATGGGTGTTTACACTTGCTCTAATTATCAACACTCCTGCTCGATCTCATATACTCAGCTTAATATGTTGGAAGCATCAGGATAGCAAACTAGTGGTGTAAAATCACATCGTAACAGCATGCAGTAATGAGCAGAGAGTCTGAGACAGAGCAGGGGTGTGGACATGTCTTCTGTCTGACTGGACCACCGAGATCCTCATTACTGTCGGCATCAGGAGCTCATTACAAACTTGCTGTGTGCTCAGTGAAATTATAAATGAGTTTATAGTAAGTAAAATGTATGTCTGAAGTGCTTAAGAGGCTTAAAAACAACATAGAACGGCACTTGCAATGTATTTAAAGGAAATGTTTTTCTTCTGTAGAAAACAAAATGAGTTAAAGCAAAACATCCAAGCTGCTATATTTCAGCTGCTATATTATATACAATGAAAGTCAAAGGTGACTACAGCTGTCAAGGAAGATTTTCAGTGAACTTGAAGATGTTCAGCAACTTAAATTTCAGTCCATTCTTTACACAGAGTTATCATACTGTTTCAGAAGTCTTGCAATATAACATTTAAGTTGCACGGAATATATTTTTATGGTGTTTTTTTGGGGGGGCATTATAGCCATTGGTTCATATTTTACTTTCACTTCTATCATTCATATTATATGTGTTGATGGCTGATAGGTGCACATATTAGAGGTC
>NW_015507233.1:29456-29872 GCF_001515645.1 Sinocyclocheilus grahami
ACAGTCAAAAATCTGGGTGTTATATTAGATAGCAACTTGCCTTTTAAAATCATATTTCTCATGTTACAAAAAAAGCATTCTTCCATCTTAGAAACATTGCCAAGTTACGAAACATGTTACCTGTGATGCAGAAAAGCTAGTTCATGCATTCATGACCTCTAGACTGGACTATTGTAATGCACTGCTAGGTGGCTGTCCTGCATCTTCAATAAACAAGCTACAGGTAGTCCAAAATGCAGCGGCTAGAGTCCTTGCCAGGTCAAGAAAATATGTTCATATTACCCCAATTTTAGTCTTTGCACTGGCTACCTATTAAGTTCCGTATCAGTTACAAAATATTATTACTTACTTATAAGGCCCTTAATGGGTTAGCTCCTGCGTACCTAACTAGTCTTCTACCACGCTACAATCCATCA
>NW_015507233.1:29882-42986 GCF_001515645.1 Sinocyclocheilus grahami
ATTTTTCCGTACATTTCTGTCATATGTACATTAACAGACAGTCACCACTGATAAGCTACTACTAAATATTGTAGAAACTCAATTTGCTGTAAAGTTGCTTTGCAATGATTTGCATCGTGAAAAGCGCTATACAAATAAACTTGAATCAATCACAGCACCCAGATATAAGGTCCTTCAGTACTATCAGCAGCTTTCGCATTGCTCGGTATCTAATGACCCTCCTCCATCCCCAACTCCTCCTCTCTTCCAGTCAGGATATGTCCTTCTGATTCCCCTTTGAATCAGAATAATTTCTAAAATGTTTACATTAAATTATTGAACATGAATGATATCTGCAATACATTTATATTGGTTCTGTTCTGTTACCCTGGGGGAATTTTCAGTCATTTTTGACGACAGTGGTCCTGAGAGCAATGGATTAGGGGCTCATATTGTTTTGCCAGAAGTAACTGTTTTAAGTTAAAATGCCTTAATAATGGATTTGTTTTTTACAAACACGCAGCTTTTCACTTCACAAGCCATTAAATGGTGGACTGGAGTCGTGTGGATTACTTGTGATGTTTTTATCAGCTGTTTGGCCTGTCATTCTGACGGCACACATTCACTGCAGAGGAACCATTGCTGAGCAAGTGATATAAAGCTAAATTTCTCAAAATCTAGCCCCATTAAGAAACAAACTCATTTACATCTTGGATGGCCTGAGGATGAGTCAATTTTCATGTCAGACAAGAAAGCAGTTAAAAAGGAAAGTGTACCTGGATACACATAAGATACTCTATGTGGGCTTCAACTAAACATTTCCATGAATATTGTGTTATTCAGATAATAAAACTAAATTTATATAATCATTTATTAAAGTACGAAAAGAGACCAAATAACATGTTCATCACAGTAGCGATTACTTTTTTGTGGTTGTGTGGATCCTTTAAGATTTAATAGCTGGCCTAATTACTGACCTAATTCAGTCTGAGTCTAAGGGTGTGTTCACACTTGTCATGTTTGGTTCGATTAAAACGAACCCTGGTGCGATTGCTTTATTAGTGCAGTTCGTTTGAGTAAGTGTGAACGCTGCCATGCGAACCCTGGTGCGCACCAAACATGCGGACCGAGACTGCTAAAAAGATGGGTCTCGGTCCACTTCCAAACGAACTCTGGTGCGGTTCGAATGAAATATGAATGCAACACGGACCAAATATTTCTAAACGAACCAAAAACAAGAAGTAATGACAAGATGCGATGCTATGCGACATGATTTGACGACGTGGAATGAGCGGTGTATCCAAAACAAAATGAGCAGAGGAGCAACGAGGAGATGAAGTGCCTTTTATGAGCTCTTCGTGGGTTCACAGATGGTGAAAATAAAATCATAAGAACACACAGCAATGAGCGCTGTCCAGCAGACGGCATTAGATGTCTTCAGCTTAAAGCGGCACTGAGCAGACCGATCGGTGAATGGGTGCTTTGATGTCATACACTGATCGGTATGCGCAGCGCCGCTTTAAAGGAGTCATATGATGTTGCTAAAAAGAACATTATTTTGTGTATCTGGTGTAATGAAATGTGTTTATGCAGTTTAAGGTAAAAAAAAAACACATTATATTCCACATACTATCTATGCCCCGCCTTTCTGAAAAGCGTCGATTTTTACAAAGCTCATGTGTGCTGTGATTGGTCAGCTATCTAGTGCGTTATGATTGGCCGAATACCTCAAGCGTGTGACGGAAATGTTACGCTCCTACCATACTGTCATGCCCTGTCCGGCCGGAGCGATGATTCAAAAACATGAAAACCCATTATAAACGAGGCATTCGTTGCATTCAGTAGGGACATAATTATGGATTATAATGACTGATGCTTTCTTTTTATGCGTTGCGTTGCGTTGCATCGCGCCGCGCCGCGCCGCGTAAACATAAAACCATGTCTGCATTTGTGATCGGAGAAATGACAAACAACAAGCCCTACTCTACACTGCCCAACAAACTCGCTTTAAATATAAAAATTATAAAATATAAAAACTCTTTAAATATAAAAAAACTTACTTACAATCTGTGAGTCAGAACAGCCGGCATTGTAGTCTACTCTCCAAGGATCAGTAAACAGTCCTCCATAAAATGTGCTGCACACATCTGAATATTTGGGTTGAAGTTTTCTGGAACAGTGTTGTAAATACAACTTAACAACTGATTTCTAGTCGTGTCCATTTTTGGAAAGCCAAACAAAGTAGTTTCGCTTTCACAACGAAACACAGCGTCACACACGGCGGCCTAGAGCAGTGTTTCCCAACCTTTTTTTAGTCGCGGCACCCTTTGGAAATTTTAACAATTTTGTCACAATATTTTAATTTCTAACTTCGATATGATAATTTGAAAAGTATAGATATTCCGTACAACAGGGAAGAACTGCAGAATATAATGTCATACAGATATTTTTTATATCATTAAAATAATGTGTCCATCAATGGTGGCAATCAGTAGGCTAATTTCTAATGAAGAGTCAAGTCAAGTCAAGTTTATTTGTACAGCACTTTTCACGATACAAATCATTGCAAAGCAACTTTACAGCAAATTACGTTTCTACAATATTTAGTGGTAGCTTATCAGTGGTGACTGTCAGTTAATGTACATATGGCAGAAATGTACGGAAAAATCAATTTAAGACGTAATAAAACAGACGATGAACACTATTAACAGCAATTATTATATGATGCAATCAAACTTAAAGCAAAATGTGGTAGTTCTGTATGTTGTTTCAGGGTTGGCATCATCTGAGGTCCTCTGAGGGGTTGGCATCAAGAGACCAATTCATGTGACAGATTTTAATGTAGGCTTTTATACATATGTAAACATTATTTAATTACCATCATAACCATTATACATTTTTGCACACTCAGTGTTTTTTTTATTTTACAGTGAGGTAATTTTGTTGCAGTAGCACGAGATAGCTTGATTTCAAACTGTGAATTGAATAAAAAATGACAAGTAAGCAGTCAGTAATAAAATAAGAACAAATAAATAAATTAATAATGATAGCACAAATAAAAAATAACGACAGGCCTTACCTGCTGCGTCATCCGCCGGAACGGCTTCCGTGTAGTGATGTCCGGTTCGCGAACGAATCGTTCGATTTAACTGGTTCTTCTTGGTGAACCGGTTGAACCAGTTCACCAAATCGGACTGAATCATTTGAACCTGCTGCGTCATCCGCCGGAACGGCTTCCGTGTAGTGATGTCCGGTTCGCGAACGAATCGTTCGATTTAACTGGTTCTTCTTGGTGAACCGGTTGAACCAGTTCACCAAATCGGACTGAATCATTTGAAACGGTTCGCGTCTCCAGTAAGCATTAATCCACAATATAGGAAAGTCGTGGCCTAATGGTTAGCGAGTCGGACTCGTAACCCAAAGGTTGCGGGTTCGAGTCTCGTAACGGCAAGGATTGTAGGTGGGGGGAGGGAATGAATCTCCCACCTTCAATACCACGACTGAGGTGCCCTTGAGTAAGGCACCGAACCCCCAACTGCACACATCTTAATATTTGGGTTGAAGTTTTCTGGAACAGTGTTGTAAATACAACTTAACAACTGATTTCTAGTCGTGCCGCAGCATAAATGGCTGCCCACTATAGTGTGTGTGTTCACTGCTGTGTGTGTGCACTTTGGATGGGTTAAATGCAGAGCACTAATTCCTAGTATGGGTCACCATACTTGGCCACATGTCACTTCACTTCACAAATAAAAAATAACGACAGGCCTTCAAATTAAATAAATTGCTTTTTAGTTTTTCAGGCAGGTCTAACAGTAGGGTTAAGATATTGAATTTTTTTTTTTTTTACCATTTATCCAAATAATGTTTAGTCTTAGAAAGCTATTATTATCAGAGGACATGCAAACATAACAGTTAGCAGATCAATGAATGAGAGGGCAGCATTACCCATACCCAGAGTTGCCCATATACCACACCATGTTACAACACAGTAGGGCTACTGCAGACAGAAACAATACTGTACTACATCGCAGTGTTGTAAATACAACTTAACAACTGATTTCTAGTCGTGCCACAGCATAAATGGCTGCCCACTACGGTGTGTGTGTTCACTGCTGTGTGTGTGCACTTTGGATGGGTTAAATGCAGAGCACTAATTCCTAGTATGGGTCACCATACTTGGCCACATGTCACTTCACTTCACAAATAAAAAATAACGACAGGCCTTCAAATTAAATAAATTGCTTTTTAGTTTTTCAGGCAGGTCTAACAGTAGGGTTAAGATATTGAATTTTTTTTTTTTTTACCATTTATCCAAATAATGTTTAGTCTTAGAAAGCTATTATTATCAGAGGACATGCAAACATAACAGTTAGCAGATCAATGAATGAGAGGGCAGCATTACCCATACCCAGAGTTGCCCATATACCACACCATGTTACAACACAGTAGGGCTACTGCAGACAGAAACAATACTGTACTACATCGATGTTTCCTGTTGGCTCAATTTTTGAGTGGACTTTGCTGTTCCGATGAGAATGAACATAATATTCGCATAACATGAGTGTAGCGAGCGGAGCACACACACGCATAGAGCGGGATAATACACAGAGCGTCACACCACGTGAACATGAAACCTGAGCGGTGAACTAATTTTCGGCAGCCGAAATTTCGGTGCATTTCTAATTATTGGCGACATCAGAAATGGATATTATATAATATATGCTTTTTTGAACATTTTAGCATTTAAAAATATTTTTAAAAAATTTAAAAAATTATTTTTTACACGGCACCCCAGTTGGGAAACACTGACCTAGAGTGAGCGGAGGCCGAGGGCTAGAGTGAGGAACGGCCGGAGGGCTAGAGTGAGCAGAGGCGGTGGGCTTGAGAATGGTACGGCCGGTGGATTCGACGAAGAAGGCTTGCAGAAACCACATATGACGACCCCAGGCTGGACTCCGCTTCGTCCACGGCGAAAGCCGATCCAGCGATCCACAGCGCAAAGTTATTGTATTTCCTCAGCGACCAGCACGGATCAGCTCCAGGCATGATGAAGCAGATATTGTCCTCTTTTGGAAGACCAAACAAAGTAGTTTCGCTTTCACAACGAAACACACAGCGCCTTCACGACATGGCAACAACAATACTACAGCGAGAATAAAAGTTACGTCTTCTTTCTTTGTGTGAACATTTGGGCGGCGTTATGCAAATCTTCCCAGATAGTGACGTAGGTATGTGGGGACGTGTTAGAACGAGCCATTTTAGGTAGGTGTGGCTGACTCTTAACTTTTATAAAGAATATCTCTTTGGATTTGAGACTTTAGTCTTTGCAACTTTACAGTTCTTCTTTATGCACCAAGAGCTTGTAACACTCCAAAGAGAAAGTAAAAATTTAAATTGCATCATATGACCCCTTTAAAGTTGAACACCGCTTTTGTTTGGGGTGTTCGGTGAGTTCCGTTGCGAAATATACATCATTCAACCCGACCAATCAGGTCGTGAACGTATCACTATGCATTTAGGTTTGGTATCTTTAGGTTCGCTGTCAAAAATACCAGTGTGAATGCTAAGCGGACCAGGACCAAATGTAACGTTTTCTTTTTTTTGGTCCGGACCAAACTAACCAAGAGAACTGAACTACAAGTGTGAACGCACCCTAAGTTACAGTAAAGACTCTGATAGTTTCTTTTCAGAAATTTTGCTGAAAAACTAAGCACAGCATCTGATTGATGTCTTTAATTTGGCTAATTGAAAAGCCTTACACTTTTCATCAACAGAGAAAATATAAAAACTGCTTAAAATCTCAGCAGCGGGTGAGAGAATGAGAGATCAGCGTGTTTTGGCAAGTCAAACTGCTCAACAACAGGACTAAACTGCCTTCCTACAGGCTATGCAAACGTCTGACTCATTGAAATCTGCAAGCTTCCTCAATCAATACTCTCCTGGCAACCCGTTACGACACATTCATTAAACCTTATATGAAATGCCCATTTTTGAAGGAGAAAAATTTTGAGAACTCCATTAAAATAAATTCATTATTTTCCCTGTCTTCATTAATATGACCCTTGGAGATCATATGGATAATATTGTTCTCTAAAAGGGGAGTTGGCTCAAAACCTAAGGAGTAATTGAACTGCACAAGCTATAAGCTGAATAACCAAAAGTCAATTCCAATGACAGATAGAGAGAATGTCAGCCAGATGACAAACAATTCTGACCTAGGATATAAATATATGCCTGTAGACTGGTCATGTGTTTGGAAAAATTATGAATAAGGGTTCATATTCCAGGAAAATGAGAGTGGTTCACCAGAATTTTGGCAAAGTAAACACTCCAAAGGAAGTGGTTTATAATATCTGGAGAAAGTTATTCATATGCATTCCCATTCATCTCAGTTCAGCTCTTTTGCCGAATACAGCCCTGAAATACAGTATGTTTCTAGGTGTAAATATCATATTTTTAAACACTACTACTACTACTACTACTACTAATAATAATAATAATAATAATAATAATAATAAAAAAAAATACAAAAATAATCTAAAATGTCATTTTTAATAATAATAATAATAATAATAATATCCAATATTATATAACATTTTATTTTATTTGTAAATAATTCATATAAGAACAATTAAGATCCATATAAGAAATAGAATAAATAAAACTTTAAATTAGATTTTTTTCACCACCACCAACATCAGTAATGATAAAATAAATAAGTTTATTTATTTGTAAAGTATTCGTATAAGAACATTTATATTAGAACTAAAGGGGTCATATGATGTTGCTAAAAATAACATTATTTTGTGTATTTGGTGTAATGAAATGTGTTTATGCGGTTTACAAATAACAAACAACAAGCGCTACTCTACACTGCTCAAAACTCGCGTTTGAATCGTCAGTGGCAAATCCTTTAAATATAAAAAACGTACTTACAGTCTGTGAGTCAGAACAGCAGGCATTGTAGTCTGATCTTCCAGGATCAGGAGGCAGTCCTCCATAAAATGCGATGCACACATCTGAATATTTGAGTTGAACTGTTCTGGAACATTGTTGTAAATACAACTTAACCAATGATTTCTAGTCGTGTCCTCTTTTGGAAGACCAAACAAAGTAGTTTCGCTTTCACAACGAAACACACGGCGGGCTTGAGTGAGCGGAGGCCTGCGGCTAGAGTGAGTGGCGGTCGGAGGGCTAGAGTGAGCAGAGGACGGTGGGCTTGAGAATGGCGCAGCCGGCGGATTCGACGAAGGAGCGGCCGCATGTGACGACCCCGGGTAAAAGCCGATCCGATGATCCACAGTGCGAAGTTGATGTATTCCCTCAGCGACCAGCGCGGATCAGCTCTAGGCATGACGAAGCAGATATCGTCCTCTTTTGGAAGACCAAACAAAGTAGTTTCGCTTTCACAACGAAACTCACACAGCATCTTCACGACATGGCGGCAGCAACAATACTACATCAAGAATAAAAGTTACGCCTTCTTTCTTTGCGTGATCATTTGGGCGGCGTTATGCAAATCTTCCCACATCATGACGTAGACATGTGGGGGCGTGTTAGAACGAGCCGTTTTAGGTAGGTGTGGTTGACTCTTAACTTTGATAAAGAATATCTCTTTGGATTTGAGACTTTAGTTTTTGCAACTTTACAGATCTTTTTTATGCACCTAGAGCTTGTAACACTCCAAAGAGAAAGGAAAATTCAAATTGTATCATATGACCCCTTTAACATATTTTGAGATCTAAACAAGAGTCAGAGTGGAAGAGACCGAAAATGGACCAAAACATGATCTGAGGTTCTCAAATCCCCTTTAGTTTGATGCATGACAATAAATGCATCAGAATTCCCAATTGTTATGATGATCTGACCTTATGAATCTGAATGTCATAGGATATAGAAAAAGTTGTTCTCTATATTTTGTAGATTCTGAACATGACACATTAAAAGTCTGTAATTCTGAAAATTATGAAGAACAGACCTTTCTCCCATTCACCCTTTCATAGGCAAGAGGTCCTTTATATAGAAAGAAGTACAACTTATTGTCTAGAATAATTTGCTTGTTTTGTGAACTTCTAAGTGACCTATTTTGCAGCTTTAATATTAGGTTAATGATGTTAAACTTACAGAGAGCGGCATGTTCTTTTACCAGTCTGAATCCTTCTAAAGAAATCTCACTGTTAGACACCCGTTCACTCTCCATTTGTGCTTATTTACTCTCATGACGACCTCCAGGACAGGCATCAATCATTCAGTCTAATAGAAGCTGATGTTTCCTTCACTAAACCCAACTGCTCATTTGAGATCTGATACTGAGATGGAGCTCCTTTCCAAAGCTGTGCTGTGAGGAACAGATGAGTTATGGTTCCGGGTCTCAGATGGGACCACAACATGTACAAATCCTCACATGGGGTCTAAGGCATTGTCACCAGACAGACAATCACAAGATGAGCTCCTATGCAGCACGATTCATGTTAGAGGAGAAAAACATTGCTTTTCTCAAGTGCGCACAGCCCATTTCCCCAAAGCTCTCAGCAAGCCTGTTTTTATATGCAATCGAGAGCTGAGAGTCGCCCTCTGCTCTGCCTGACAATCAGACGACTGGTGCCGGGGAGAGGAGTGGCCCCTTGTGTTTCCTTCTCTAACGAGAAGTCAGATACATCCAGCCCTCCTAGATCCATCTCATTTACTCCATCTTTTCTGTGTATTCTTCTTTTGCATGTCATGAATATTATATTTTCACTGACAGCTGACTAATCAAGTCCAACTCTTCTAACAGGGCCGAAGAATGTTCCAGAATCAATGTGTGTATTAATGGGTCACAAATGTTTAGTAGAGTTCCCCAAGAGATCAGGCTTCAGCAATGCCTTGTGTTCCCCAGAACCTCAAAGAGGTGTTTGAAAATTCTCTCAGCGGAATAAATTATTCAAAGTGTATATGAAGTGGAGTCAAAAAGTCTAAACCTTATCTATTCATAATTACCATTTACACTAATGTTCAAAGGTTTGGGGTCACTACAATTGTTTAATGTTTTTGAAATAAGTCTCTTATGCTCACCAAGGCTGCATTTACTTAATTAAAAATACAGTAAAAACAGTAATAATTAACTAAATGTTGTAATAATTAAATATATTATAATTTAAAATAACTTTTCTATTTTAATATATTATAAAATATAATTAAAGATTAATTTCAGCATCATTACTCCAGTCTTCAGTGTCACATGATTCTTCAGAAATCATTCTAATAAGCTGATTTGCTGCTCAAAAAGCATTTATTATTATTATCATCAATGAAAGCAGTTTTGCTGCTTATGTATGTATGTATGTATGTATGTATGTATGTATTTATTTAGGACATTGTTATAATTTTTTTCAGGATTCCTTGCTGAATAGAAAGTTTAAAAGAACAGCATTTATTTGAAGCATCTGAATATTAGCAATTTATTGCATCCAATCTTTTTCAGGAAGAAAAAATATCTTACCAATTTTTTTTTTTTTTAGAATATCTAAAAAATAATAAAAAAAAACATATATAATAATAATAATAATAATAATAATAATAATACCATTATATATATATATATATCATAATTTTACTCAAATTTTGAAAAAAACTGAACTGGTACTCATGCTCTTTGATGTGATTTTCTTGTGATTTATTTCATATTAAGTGCTTTTGTTGTTTTTGTTGAATTTAATTGCCTCATGAAAAAAGGGCAATAAAATAAAATACAATTAAATAAAAAAATGAAATAAAAATGAAATAAAATAAAATAATTTGAAAAGTGACCTGGAAATAATGCAGAATCAAAATTTTCTTTCTTTGTTTGTTTCTTTCTTTCTTTCAAATTCTAAAATTTGTTTATTTGCTGATTTATATGCAAAACTACCATATTTTCAGTGCGGTTTTAGATCTTATTTTCTTTTTATTTCAACATCTTGTAAGCTTAATTTTGTCATTGCTCACCATTTATTTGGTCATGTGGAAAATAACTCCACATAGACTGGATGGTATATAGACTGAAACATAGACTATTTCTGCTCTGATGGTCAAAGGGTCTGTCCTAACAATTAGGGGACGCTACTCATACCTCAATACCACTTCCCCAAATTACAAATTTAGCTGTGGATGTAGACCATTGCCCTTCACAATGCCATCTTCAGCCCCCATGGGTGTCAGAAACCGGAAAACAAAATGTCTGTACTCTCTAGTTTATGCCACAAATCTTGATTAAAAATGATGTGAGGTGTCACCTCGCAACCAGTGCTGGAGTGGACCTTCGCAAACCTTACACCTTGTTACCACCTTGTTATCACCTCACAGTGCCTGCAGCATGCAGCATCCCCGCATCTGAGCTGCTGTCTCCGGCACGGCTACTGAGAGCTGGAGCCAGACTGAGCCTGGAGCAGATGGACCTGTGTGTATGTGTGGGGCTGACTGACGAGTCATCTGGTTGACTGAGCCTCAACATGTCCGTTTCAGCCCTGCAGACTAACCCATACATATGAATTCACACTCACACACACAGAACGGATAACAGTTTTAAAAAGAGACATGGCTCTATAGAGGCTGGCTGCAATAAACACAGTAACTATCTACAGTCACAGTTTCAAGATGAACTGCTGCTTTAAAGAAAATGTGGCCTGCTGAAATTAATGTTTCTAATAACATTATCTCATTCATTGATTTTTTTTCGTAGCACAATGAAAGTCCTAGCTTTGAGTTTAAAAGAACCAATCATATTTTTAATAAAGGTGATGCATGTTTAGATGGAGCTTTGCAATTGTATTAGCAATCACATTAAATATATAAAATCAATGCAATCTACCAAATTAAGATGCAAAGGTCCATAAATATTAATTTAATAATAAAATAATAATAAAAATAATAAAATAAAACAATAAAAAATTATAAAAAAATGTGGTAGTATACTAATCCAAATTTAGCCTGTGTTTTAGAAGTCCTTGCAAATGACACACTGTAAAAAAAATCTCTGTAAAAATGTCACCAAGTTAAAAACATCCAAAAATCGGTAATAAACTTTATAATATTCACACTTATACATTTGGCAAATGCTTTCCTCCAAAGTGCATTACATTGCATTAAATGTACACATTTACATTTGATCAGCTCTTGCTTTCCCTGGGAATCGAACCCACAACTTTACATGGCTACCTATACCTAAATAAATAAATAAATAAATAGCTGTCAATTCTGTTCAATAAACTAAGATTTTGCCTGGCTTCAAATCCAAGTCAAGACAATTTTGATGATACTTTTTAACATCACTTTTATGGTGTTTTTGCATAATTTTTGAAGTTTTGTAACTTTATGGGAAGTGCGAGGAGTGCATTATTCTCAATTTTTAATATGATCACAAATGACATCGGTGGAGTCAAAGATGATCAGATTCTGTTTGGGACCGTTCCTCATATAAACATATCAAATGATTTCAGACGACACAGAATATAGCTCATTAATTGTATATGGACTACTTTTAAGACAATTTTTGTACTTTTAGACAAACATCATTAGAACAGTGGTTGTATGGAAAAGAGCTGCATAAAAGTTTCTCCTTTTGTGTTTCCTCTCTCACGCAAATTCTTTCTCTTCTGAATTTCAGTTTTTTGAATTTTCACAAATTGTATTTTAATAAAGCACCACACACAGTATTTCATTAACCATTGCTATCCCACACAAATACACTGCAATTAATCGCTACTCCTAGTAGTTCTCCTAAGCCATGCAACAGCAAAATATAATAGGCTTTCTGTCCAGTACTGCTCCGTAAATCAATGCCCTATTACCGGAGCTGAGGAGAGATTTGCAAATGAACACAGCTCCATGTCAGTGCTATGCAGGACAGCGAAGAGACGGACACACTGACTGTCTGAGATCCCTTTAAAGTAAATCATAATAAGTTGCAATTACTGTTTTAATGGCAGGACCGAGCTCAGCCTGTGGGTGTTTTCTGGGATGATGTAATGTGTTGGACATATTTTGAAACATAAGGAGAAATCTCTGAAACAAGAAGAGTTTAAACAGCAACACGCCAGCTGAAGCTGTTTTACTAAAGCATATTAGTGTGAGATTTACATTTAATTTAAAGATGCTGTAAAGGTTTTTTTTTTTTTTTTGCAGTACCACACATAAAATCCCCATTGTTGCACATACAGAGATAGAGATATCATACTAGACTCTAAGTCAGCACACAAGGATAAAACATTATAAAGTTCCTACTTATTACTATGAAAACTGCAATGTCATGATGCGCATTCAAGTGATTTTATTTGGAATAAAATTGATCAGGTGTACATTAAGTGTTTAACTTATGTTTTGTCAATTAATTCATGTATTTGCTGCCATAGAGAATGATGAAAAAGTCAATTTCCTTATGCAACAGAGCAGTATTTTCAAGCTAATTGCATCACTATTCTTCATTAACATCACACAAAATATGTACAAGCTAAATTACACTGTTGTATTATAATCAATAACTATTTTAACAATCAAAATAAAAAACATTCTTTAGAGGCATAGTTCACCCCTAAATTAAGAAAAATTGCCATCCAGATGAAGATGAGTTTGTTTATCTATCAGGATAGATTTGGAGATATTTAGCATTACATCACTTGCTCACCAATGGATCCTCTGCAGTGAATGGGTGCCGTCAGAATGAGAGTCCAAACAGCTGATAAAAACATCACAATAATCAATAAGTAATCCACATGACCAAAGTAAACCATGGCTTCAGGGCAAAATACCAGTCCATTTACCATAATAATGTTTCCTTCAGTAAAGCATTCATTTTTGGGTGAACTATTTCTTTACTTGACAAACCGGCAAGTCAGAAAGTTTCTCTATTGATAACTGACTTCATAGTGCTGTAGCTGTCACTCATGTGTGCTCATCTCATAAACAGTATCATTTCAACATTGCTTGCATGACTTGAATGCATTGCAATTTCACTGAATGTTTTAAGAGCCTTCAATATTTAATTTATTTATCCAAACAAACAAACAAATAATATATTATACAAATGTATATATATACACATACATATACTGTATATATATATACTGTATATATATATATATATATATATATATATATATATATATA
>NW_015507233.1:43200-63278 GCF_001515645.1 Sinocyclocheilus grahami
TATATATATATATACTGTATATATATATATGTATGTATGCACACACACACTATATATATGTATATAAAATAAAATTAATAATTATAAATAAATCAACAATTAATTAATTAATTATAAATAAACATATATTTTAATTTAATTAATTTTTTTACATTACATTTTTTAAATTTATTTATTTTTATTGTATTTTATATTTTACTGGAAATAGACTAATCTAGAATGGTGTAACTGCATCATCTACCAGCAGAGGCAAACTGGACCATGCTAATAAGTCTACCTGTAAACGTAACCTAGACAAAAGCTTCTGGAGAGCAGCCGTCAAGTCACACATTCATGGGTTGCTGGCATGTCTTTGGATAGCGGGTTTTGGAGAGAGACCATGTAGTTGAAGGTAAAACATATCAAAATGGCTGAAATCATGTACAGCACTGAGTCTGCTGAGAACTTGTCTCTTGTTATCGCTAGTGGATATGACACAGCTGTCTGCTGGGAGTGAATGTATTAGATATTCATTCACATCATTATGAAGACCTTCCATTTCCACATGAGTGTAGATGGCAGATGGGCCTTTCTCGCAAAAATGATGCTCTCCTCTTCAGTTCTGTTGACATTGACAAATTACACCTGCAAATCAGGTCTGGAGACCATTGTTCTGGTCTCCTTGTAAAAAAAATATTCATATATAAGAGAAGTACTGTAGGTTGGTACTCCTTATGGAATTCTGAGCATCAGCTCATGGAGTGAAAGATACATTCGTGAGATTTCCAGGGATGTGCTCTAAACTTAGAAGATCCGTTTACAATGCCAGTCACTGCAGCGACTGACGCGAGGATCATCAGAGGGGCCAAAAACGTGTCTTATTCTTTGTGTCATCTGCTGAGGTCAAAGTTCAGGTTTATTTATGTAGTAGCGCTCAATTCATCTATGTGCTGTTTACTCTGGCAGCTCTGGACACAGTCGCAGTGTGAGATGCGGTCAGAGGTACTCGCTCTCATCACTGAGGCTGTTTGTCCAGAGCAGTGTTCGTGTCACTCACTTTCACGGCAAATACTGAGAACACACTCAAGCTAACAAAGAAGAGATCACTGCCGATAATTGAGTTTAGTTTAGATGGACAGGATTGAAGAGTGTGGAGAGCAGGCAAAGTTTGATTATGTTGTTCGTTCTAACTATCTATCTTTCTGTTAAACCATTCATGCATCATCCTTCGTTCTATCTATCTATCTATCTATCTATCTATCTATCTATCTATCTATCTATCTATCTATCTATCTATCTATCTATCTATCTATCTATCTATCTATCTATCTATCTATCTATCTATCTATCTATCTATCTATGTATCAAGCCAGCCATCCATTGTTTCATCTATCTATCTTTCCGTTAAACCATTCATGCATCACTTCATCTCTCTGTCTGTCATCACCCTTCATTATATCTATCTATCTATCTATCTATCTATCTATCTATCTATCTATCTATCTATCTATCTATCTATCTATCTATCTATCTATCTATCTATCTATCTATCTATCTATCAAGCCAGCCATCCATTGTTTCATCTATCTATCTTTCCGTTAAACCATTCATGCATCACTTCATCTCTCTGTCTGTCATCACCCTTCATTATATCTATCTATCTATCTATCTATCTATCTATCTATCTATCTATCTATCTATCTATCTATCTATCTATCTATCTATCTATCTTTCCATTGTTTCATCCATCCATCATTTTATCCATCATCCATCACTCTATCTGCCCATCTAAATATATTTGTTCAACTATCCATCATTTCATCTATCTTTCTGTCCATTCATCCAGCCAGCCATTCATCTATCTACTGTTCTGTCATTCTATCTATCATTCTATTATTTGATCTATCATCAGCATCCTTGATAACTCAGTTCAAATTCAGAAACTGAATTGGAATTTTAAATTCATTTGATTAAAAAAAACACCTAGAACATCATGAGTTCTTTAAGAAACTTAAAAGAAAAATAAAAAAAGTATGCTTATTAGTGAATCACATTGTCAGCTTAGCAACATGCCAAAGTCAACTGTCAGAAATTTTAACTAACATATAAACGTAAAAAGCTGTTCCATGATCAAACAAGCCAAAACCTAGTGAGATGCATTGCAGGCTGTTGCCTACATAGGCAACTTCCTTCTAAGGCAGCATCCGATTATTAAGTGAAATGGAACTTCAGAAGTGACTGATTTGGAACATTTCAGCAAGCCTTTGTAGAGTGTTCCAAATTGGTCACATATGAGCTTCTGTGTTTGATCATCATCCATCACTCTATCTGCCCATCTAAATATATTTGTTCAACTATCCATCATTTCATCTATCTTTCTGTCCATTCATCCAGCCAGCCATTCATCTATCTACTGTTCTGTCATTCTATCTATCATTCTATTATTTGATCTATCATCAGCATCCTTGATAACTCAGTTCAAATTCAGAAACTGAATTGGAATTTTAAATTCATTTGATTAAAAAAAACACCTAGAACATCATGAGTTCTTTAAGAAACTTAAAAGAAAAAGAAAAAAAGTATGCTTATTAGTGAATCACATTGTCAGCTTAGCAACATGCCAAAGTCAACTGTCAGAAATTTTAACATATAAATGTAAAAAGCTGTTCCATGATCAAACAAGCCAAAACCTAGTGAGATGCATTGCAGGCTGTTGCCTACATAGGCAACTTCCTTCTAAGGCAGCATCCGATTATTAAGTGAAATGGAACTTCAGAAGTGACTGATTTGGAACATTTCAGCAAGCCTTTGTAGAGTGTTCCAAATTGGTCACATATGAGCTTCTGTGTTTGATCATCTACAAAAATGTGATGAAAACCTACAAAACTAAGTCAGATGCAGGCCAACAACTCAGTGTTTTTACTTTCACTTTATTTTTGTTTCAGAGGAAAGGCGAGGGGTAAATGCCTGTCCTCTATCCACTGCTGGAGATGCTGTGTGGAGGAGACACATGCTGACACAAGCTGCCCGCCACAGAGACACACTGAGCCCGGTCTGTTCAACAGCGGAGGGGCGTCACAGTTGGGTGCGTGATTAGAAATATGGTTAATTTTCAGCAAAATCTGGCTTCCTCCTAGACAGCTAAAACAGAGCTAACACACAGTAGCGCGACGACCCCAACTGCAAAGTAATGGGTGAGACAGTTCGAGTTTTACTTGTGTAGAATGTACATTCATGGACATATGGGAAGGTGCTGAAGAACAGGTGCAGGAGTCAATGTTCGGTCACTGTCAGCAGGAAAAGACTTTAAAAACTTTGAGAAAGCACAAAACGATGGCATGACTGAACACAATATGCTAACCAAACAAAGATGGCTAATTCAGAAGCATTGCTCGCATATTACATCATTCTTCTCCTCCTAAAATGTATGTTTATATGAAGTTGTGCTGCTTTCATGATAACATTTAACACTAAATGTGTATGTTTTAAAGGTGCTGTAAGCAAATTCAGGCTTGCTGACATAAGGTTGGCCGATTCATTAAAAAATCTTGAAAATCAGTATTAAAAAAGTAACAGTATCAACTGTTTTCAATGTTGACAACAATAATGTTTCTTGAGCAGCAAATTAGCATATCAGAATGATTTCTGAAGGATCATGTGACACTGAAGACTGAAGTAATGATGCTGAAAATTCAGCTTTGCATCACAGGGGGAAAAAACACTTAAAAACTAATAATATTTCATGTTTTATTGCAGTTTGATTAAATTAATGCAGCCTTGGTGAGCATAAGACACTTTTTCTTTCTTACTTGTACATTCAAATCTTACCAAACCCAGACAATTGAATGGTGTTGTACATGGCTCATGAGACATGTTGCATTGTTGCATTACCACCTGATGATTGAATCAACGTCAACTGTTGATATCAGCTGCTGATAGTTTCACATTTGTGACCATCTGCTGCCCATCGTAAAAAGTGCCACCCTTGAGTCTGGCAGAATAAATACAGCACAGAGCCAGAGCAGGGTTGCCTTAAAGGGATAGTCCACACACAAATCTTCTACATACACCATAGTGAAAATATCTGCCAAGCTTCAAAAGAGAAAAGCAATAGTCCAAAGAATGTATGCACTGTATGTAAAGATTTCTGAAGTCATTCCTTCATTATTCACTGAATTGTCCAAAGCTACACCTTTAACAACAAGGTTCCCAAAAAACGCATTCCCCTTCAGGAACTCGAGCTACATCGAGTCGCTTTGGGAACGCCCTTGCGTGACCACGTTCTGAAGCACGTGTCAAATCCGTCCAATGGAGCAGCGAGACGTCACGAGCAGGGTGACGTAAGCACCAGAAAGCATAAAAGCGCATCCGGCCGGGCACAAACCAGCTTCTGACCTTCAGTAGCGCTCTGTGTATGTGTCTGCCTATTTACTGTTGTCTGTCCGCACAAGCACTCATATATATAAAACAATGAAAAAGCTATGGCGAGCGAACGGCATTACAAACGCTGTGTTTCTCCCTGCCCATTATATCTGGCGGCGGGGGATGCACACGATTTGTGTCTCGTTTGTTTAGGAGCGAAGCATGCACGGTCAGCTTTCGAGCAGCTGATTGTCATCACTGCGAGCTCTCGCTGCGCACGCTCCGCTCTCGCCTGGCTGCGTTTGATGACAGCGGAGCTCTCTCTCTCGCGGTTTCAACCCTCCCCCCAAGAGAGAGAGCCAGACGCTTCATCTATCTTCCTCCAAGGAGGTGGATGTGATGAGTGTCGAGACAGAGGAGACTCTGACACCACCACAGTCCCTCACGTATGAGGTGTGATTCGTGATAATGGGGTGTGTTTCGCGCCAAAATAAAATATCGTTTGGCCAGCCTAGAAACAGGACGCTCGTCCTAAAAATAACACATCGGTGGTCTCCTACATCAATCGGCAGGGGGGTCTGCGTTCGCGCCCCTTGTACAAGCTGGTTCTCGGACTTGGTGCCCCTCCTCGACGGCTCCCCGCTGGACATTCCGATCAGGAGGGACCTCCTCTCTCAGGCGAGGGGCACCATTCTTCACCCACGCCCGGAGTTATGGAAGCTGTGGGCATGGCCCCTGAGAGGGCACAGCTCCTAGCATCTGGTCTCTCAACTGAGGTTGTTGTGGGTAGGTGGTTGAGTTGGTTGAGGCCATCTCACTAGCCTACGAGTCCTCTGGCCTCCCGTCACCTATGGGGGTCAGAGCGCACTCGACCAGGAGTATGGCGGCCTCCAAGGCTTTCAGCTTGGGTGTGGCCTTGCAGGACATTTGTGCTGTGGCGGGCTGGGCCTCTCCACACACTTTTGTCCGCTTTTACAACCTAGACCTGGCTTCTACCCCAGGTTCCCAAGTTCTCTCTTCGTGATGTGCTCATAGGATACACACACAGGCAGGAACTTGGTAGTATGGCGCAGTGGGTATTCTCGTTCCCAAAGCGACTCGACGCAGCTCGAGTTCCTGAAGGGGAACATCTCTAGGTTACGTATGTAACCATGGTTCCCCGAGGGAACGAGACGCTCTTTGCCATACTCCCTGCATCCCTGCAGGTGCTACTTCATCTAAGCTGGTTTGCGCCCGGCCGGATGCGCTTTTATGCTTTCTGGTGCTTACGTCACCCTGCTCGTGACGTCTCGCTGCTCCATTGGACGGATTTGACACGTGCTTCAGAACGCGGTCACGCAAGGGCGTTCCCAAAGCGACTCGACGCAGCGTCTCGTTCCCTCGGGGAACCATGGTTACATACGTAACCTAGAGACGTTTCTCAGGGATGCCATAGAAAGGTCATTTTTCATTGTGCCATAGAAAGGTCATAGAAATAACCTTTTTTTTCTTAGTGTGAAGAACATTTTAATATTTTGAAGAACTGTTTTCCACTAAAGAACCTTTTGTGCAAAGGAAAGTTTCCAAGGATCTTAAAGGTTCTTCATTGAACCGTTGATGCCAATAAAGAACCTTTATTTTTAAGAGTACAAATCAAATATATAGGCATTAAATGGTGCCATGTTTGATTTGAAACTTCAACCAAGAAGATTTTCTGTGGATAACAACCTAAATTTCAGTCTTTTCTTCATACAAAGCTGTTGCATAGCTTTAGCAGACTTAGAAAATAGCATACAACTTTAATGTTGACCTGACAAACATTAAAAAAAAATGTTTACTACTATTGTAAAATACTATTACAACAGCACACAGGTTTGGCTTGACTTGAGGGTGAGTAAATAACAACGGAATTTTCAGTGTTGGCTGAACTATTCCTCTAATCGCCCTCGGCACCAGAGACCTGAGAAAGCAGGAGAAAGGCAAGGAGGAGGTGAAGAGGAGAGGAAGCGTCTGGCCAGTATCCGCAGACATGATTCCCCAGCCTTTCTTAATTACATTGTGCAGTACAACGTGAAAAGGTGTCAGATAGCCAGAGAAGCAGATCTGTCCTAATGAATGAAAACAGATGGACTGGACTGCAAGTTGCAGAGACTGCCAAGATATTTGGGGAGGTGTAGAGAAAGAGGGAATACTGAGACAGAACATATACAATATGAGAATGAGAATAAGAATAAGGACAGAAATGAAATGAGCAAGAAAATAAGAGGGCGCAGAGAGAGTGAGAGGAAGTAAAGACGGAGAATATGTTCAGTCACATGAGAATATCCCAACAGAATAAGAAAGCGAAACTAGATCCGCGAGCCTCTAGGCGAGAAAGTCACCTCAAAAACATGCATGGAGGAAGACAAAGTGATGAAGAAGATGGAGTGGATTAAGGACTAAGGAATGGGGGCGTGAGTCAGAAAAGCAGAGTCTGAGAGGGAGGGAGGAGTGCGAGCGAGGGCTGTCGGTGATGTGAATTAGCTGTAGTTGGATGACTGCAGGGATTAGGACACCCAGAGAAATGGAGCTGCTGTTTAGATGAGGATATAGTATTTTGACAGCATGATTCTTCATGGCCCACCTCCCTAAACACACACACACACACACACACACACACAAATGGAGGTGCTATTGATTTTCGAGGATTTGACGGTGTAGATCTGGAGACACGCTCTGCCTGCCCAGTGGTCTTTTACATATTAGCTGTGTTTTCTTTGTGAATGACTATGTTCTCTTTCACTTTCATGCTCTGACATGTATGTTTCCATCACTGAAGTCTCTGCCTGACTTCAACGACTGATTATATCATAAGAAAATAGCTTTATAATACAGACTGTGAGCCAGGGTTGCACACAATTTCTAATTGAATGATTGGCTCCCTTTGAATTCATGAGTGTGAAACTTAAACAGTTGAAAAAAAATAAATAAAATAGAAGACATTTAACACAGACGCATTCTGGTAAAAGAAGGGCTCTTCCGTCCCAGATCCACAAAAGCTAATTAAGTTATTAAATAATAATAGTTATTATTATAGATGTAATTTCAAACATACACTAAAATTCTAAATGTCTGTAAGATTTGTTTTAATGCTTCTGAAAGAATTCTGGTAACACTTTAGTATAGGGACCAATTCTCACTATAAACAAATTGCTTATTAGCATGCCTCTTATTAACATATTAGCTCTGTATTAGTACTTATAAAGCACATATTCTGCATAACCATATTCTACATTCCTAATCCTACCTAATACCTAAACTACCTGACAACTACCTTACTAACTAATAATAAGCAGCAAATTATGAGTTTATTGAGGCAAAAGTCATAGTTAATGTTTTGCTAATAGCAAAAGGTATTTTATGGTTACCACGGCTGCATTTGTTTAACTAAAATTACAGTAAAAACAATAATGAAATATTACAAAAATTTTAAATAAGAGTTTTCTGTTTAAACATATTTTAAAATGTAATTTATTCCTGATGGCAAAGCATTTTTTTTCAACTGCCATTAACCCAGTCTTCAATGTCACATGATCCTTCAGAAATCATATATTATAAATGTGTTTACTGTCACTTTTGAGCAATTTAATGCATCCTTGAAATTAGTTATCTCAATCTTAATTTTGAATTGCAATTCTGCATTCTGTCTGCTACCTCAATTCCAAATTCAGGATTTAGATGTTCTCAGTTCAATTCTGTACGGAGCACAACCCTAATTAATTTGTTGGACTCAATGGGTCAAGTTACTGATAGTCAGCATGGCCTAGTTTGCCCTTGAGATGCTGTAACTACACTATATAGACCAAAAAAAAAATCTTTCTCCATTACAGCCTTTCAAAAATTGTAAAATGTTTTGCATGCAACATACAGATGTTGTATATTTCCCTATATTAATGTAGATGTTTTGTAAGAGACATTTTAGGGCTCTTAAATGCATAAAATGAACTTGCATTTAATTCCCTGTCTTTGACGTCACAGCTCAGAATAGTCGCTAGTGAAGTGTGTGGGACCGTTTCAAGGCCAGTAGGATTTCTCAGTTCAATCAGATGTGGCAAAAAAAAAATTGGGACCCTGGACAAAGGAATCTATCAAGACTCATTTATCAGCAGAGTTAATTCTTCTAGCACCTATAGAAGAATTATACAAACTGGGATGCAGCATGGGCGAAGCTGAGAGAAGGAAAGACAGGTCATTCTCACCGCCGCGCTGCAACCAATCAGTGACTGATTGAAGCGATCTGTGCCTAATGCCACCCTGAACCATCAGAGAACAGCCCGTTTACTTCTGAACAGAAATCCTCACAGATCTGAGCTCAATAATACTATCAGATACTGGGACGAGGAAGAGATGAAGTCTAGAGGAGAGGTTGCAACAAAGTTTACCAATACACAGAACCAAAAGTGTGTACACTTACACAGTTAGCATGTAACAAATACTATTACAAAGCCACGTGTATACTGTACACTGCTGGGAAATGTGTACAGAATTGTATCTTTTGAAGGAGTATGAGCTTGTCACTGGACCAGCACTCTCAAAGGTACACCTGTGTTCCTTATCTACCCATAAAGGGTGCATATTATTTCCTTAAGGGTACATTTATCATCTTAAGATACTAATATGCTCCCTTTAGGGCTAGATAAGGCACTAAGACGTACCTTTGAGGTACAAGAGATGAGCTAAAGGTGCATTTTCCCCCTTTTTTCCCCTGTCAGCGCACACAATCCAAAAAAAGTGCCATATAATGACACATCATAACCTTAATATTAAAATAATCTAATAAAATATAATATATAAGATGCATAAATAAATAAATAAACTAATATAATAAAATTACATGTAATTATACTGCATTTATAAAAGCAATTATTCAAGTTAGAATAAATATTAATAAAAAAAATAATGCATTTATTCTTTTTAAACTGCCAAAATAACATAATGTCCCTGCTATTTAAAATATCAATAAAAATATTAATTATTATAAAACTTGCCATATAACTTATGTCCCTATCATTTAAAGTATCAATTTGCAAAAATGAATATTAGAATTTAAAAATTTATTTTACATTAGATTCATTCATAATTGCATTTGTTAAATGAATACATTTATTGTGTATTATTCCAAATGGCCATATAGTGATGTATCATGACCCTACTACTTAAAGTGCATTTAAAAAGATAATTAGAAATTAAAATATAATAAATAATTATTTAAAAATAAATAAAGTTAGATAAAGATAGATAAAGTTAACAACAATACAGCTATCAAGTATTTTTATACAGAAGTAATTCAGTCCATAATGCATCAGTCTGATGTTCAAGTCACTCATACTTGTAGGTCCTGAGTACTGTGAGATCTCACTATAGTTCATAAACCATAAAGTGAATTAAAATCAGCATTAACAAACTGGTATTTCACACCAACAACTTCATTTTCCTATAATGTGGTGTTTCAGAAATATTATTGCAAACAAACAAAAAAGCTGAAAAATAGCAGAAAAAGAGTTGACAGTAATGTGAGTATCGGGTATGAAGTCGGACCTCCGGGGCGGCAGTGCTGATACAGAGACTCCATAGATCCCTCTCTGTGCTTCATTTGTTCAGCTCATTAAATATTGAGCAAGTGGCAGATTTGTGTGATTGCCAATAAAATGGCTCCCTTCCACTGTGAAATGCCTGGGAGCATGCAAAACACTACACACACACACACAATCTCCCGTTCTTTATGTCTTGAACACACACACACACACACACAAGCACACAATTATATCCATCCTTCCATTATAAGACTCGAGGACTTAAGAGGCCGTTATTTTTATTTTACGACTGTATTTTCACATTTAACTCTATTCATTGGTCACTAATTACAAACTGTAATTTTTCAACTAAAATAATTACAAACACACATCTCTCTTTAGTCCTGACAGTGCTGGATATTTTGCTGGACTATCATACATGTGCATTTACTGACATAGCAAAATTTTGACTACAGAAGTAGTTTTTTTTCAGGATAGTTTGATTTGCAAAAAAAAAAAAAAAAAAAAACAAGCAATGTGTTTCTTCTTCAACAAAACACAACTCTCTCTTCAATAGTTCAGTCAACTATGAGATATATTTCTCTCTCTTGTGCAGGGATCTTATGACAGCACTGGGAAATATCTCTCTGACCACTGTCTCGTTCCAGCTCCAATTTGTCATTCAAGAGCATTTGAGAGAGACGGCCATTGTTGCTGTGATTGATAGGAAGGTCTCATGCTGGAATGTAAAAATAAAGACGAAAAGCTACAAAAATGTCAAACCACCACAAGAGGATCAAAGAGCCTGTCTGGATAAAACACCACAGGAGACCGTCAGTGGGTTCTGGGCTGAAATATTTGAGGTATTTGTTGGCTGTTCAAACACTGAAAAAATAAAATCACCTAATGATATGTTTGGGTTAAGAATATGAAGCACGCAGAATATTCTTAAAAGCTGCAATTAAGGGGAAATTGTTCTATGAATAAAAAGTGAAATTTCAGTCTGCTCCTCACACAAAGCTCATTCGCCTTAGAGGACAGAAAAATTATATTCAAAATTATAATTATAATATCAGATCAGCAGACAACATATCTACACTACAATAATGATACATAATTATAAAATATATGATAATGATTAAAATAATATATAATAGTATGGTATTAGTATGATAATATGTAATATTAGCATTTTTAATTATACACACACTTTTATAAAAAGTATTGACTATAAAATATTATTATTATTATTATTATATATTATATTATCTATGTGACCAGATTATATTATCTATGCAACAATATAATTGAGTGAAATAATGCAGATGTGTAAAATATTGCATTACATCAAAGTTTTAAATTACACTAAAAATGCACTAAACACTACATATAAATGATTAATTATCACAGTATTGTCATATAATGATTCAGATATTGATATAATACAGTATCTCATATTTTCTGCTAATTCTCATCTTTACATTTATTTATTTATTTATAACGTGATGGATGTGGTAAATTGTTTACACTGAACAAAATTATAAACGCAACACTTTTGTTTTTGCCCCCATTTTTAATGAGCTGGACTCAAAGATCTAAGACTTTTTCTATGTGCACAAAAGGCCTATTTCTCTCAAATATTGTTCACCAATCTGTCTAAATCTGTGTTAGTGAGCACTTCTCCTTTGCCGAAATAATCCATCCACCTCACAGGTGTGGCATATCAAGATGCTGATTAGACAGCATGATTATTGCACAGGTGTGCCTTAGGCTGGCCACAATAAAAGGTCACTGTAAAATGTGCAGTTTTACTGTATTGGGGGTCTGGGGGGGTCCGAAAACCAGTCAGTATCTGGTGTGACCACCATTTGCCTCACACAGTGCAACACATCTCCTTCGCATAGAGTTGATCAGGTTGTTGATTGTGGCCTGTGGAATGTTGGTCCACTCCTCTTCAATGGCTGTGCGAAGTTGCTGGATATTGGCAGGAACTGGAACACGCTGTCGTATATGCCGATCCAGAGCATCCCAAACATGCTCAATGGGTGACATGTCCGGTGAGTATGCTGGCCATGCAAGAACTGGGATGTTTTCAGCTTCCAGGAATTGTGTACAGATCCTTGCAACATGGGGCCGTGCATTATCATGCTGCAACAGATTTGTGAACAATATTTGAGAGAAATAGATCTTTTAAGTCTTAGATCTTTGAGTTCAGCTCATGAAAAATGGGGGCAAAAACAAAAGTGTTGCGTTTATAATTTTGTTCAGTGTAGTTATAACGTTATTGTTGTAAAAACACTGCATGAAGATGATATATATATATATACAGGGATGGGCAGTATTTATGATACATGTATTTCAAATACGTATTTCAAATACAAAATAGTATTTTGTAATTTGTATTTGATAGGGTTGATGAAAATGGCTTCGTATTTTGTATTTTTATAGTTTTAAAATACTGTAAAATACTTTGTAAGAAGTCTACATGATGACATCATAAAAATGCGGCCTCTGATGGGTGCTTGCACAATAGGCTAGTTTGCCCAGACTTGTTGAGATCAGAAAAGAAAATTTATGCATATGGAAGAAGTTGGTCAAGGTAAGAAACGTGCAGGCTGCCAGCTTTCCATAATTTTTTTTGCATAAATTGCTATAATTTTTAACAGTTCATGTTAAGTTTGTGTTTGTGCATAGCAGAGCTGTACACGGCAGCGTGTGTGTATTGTAAAACCTGTTTAACACGCACCGCACATCGGCGTGAATGTTAACGACGCCTGATACACCGCACGCTGCAGTAGAGCAGCAGTGCGCATTTTTTCCCCAGTATGCATGTTAACGAATGAGTGCTTTTACACCGGACGCTGCAGCAGCTCGGCAGCGGTTTTGGCGTCGAGTCTATTTTTTGCTGTGCTGCTCAGCAGCTTGAGCTTAAAAGCTTAAAGCAGGTTGAAGGACAATTTGACAAAAATATTTAGTTGACACAAAAAAAGTATATATTGCACAGAATAAGCATATAAGCATGAAATCCTTTAGGAGATCTCAATTGCAGTCAGTTTCGTTCCTTTGCGAGATCTCAATGAGCGCATTTACATGCACGTTCTTAAACCGATTCTGCTTAATAAGCCGAAAACGCACTTGGTCATGTAAATGCGGTAACTCGTTTTCTTTTATCGGAGTAAGGTCATAAACGGCGTAAGCATAAACCGGTCGCAACAGGTAGTTTTTGTCTCTTACTCAGATTTCGCATGGCATGTAAACGCAATAACTCGCTTTCTGTCGGCTTATTGAAGTGCGCATGTGTGATACGTGACAGGAACGCATCGTTAGTGCAGATTTAAGCACATCTAGACCGAGCAAACGTCTTGCAGTAAAGAAAGAAGGAAATATATCACAAAAGCAGACTTTTTCATGACTCAGAAAATGATAAAAATGTGTTCTCATCTCGTGCAGCAGAAGTAGAAGTAGTTCAGTCACAATGCTGCGTTTATAACTGCATGAGAGGATAATATATGAGCTGTAAGTTTCCCGACATGTTGCAAGCTTAATTTAACATCACAACTGACAAATGTATGGAATACTCTTGTCAAAGTCTTGAGTCAAATGATTATATGTTGACGTCACTACAGGGAAATAACCTGATTTATTAATGAATTAATGTAAACACAGCTTACTTGCGTTGTCAGGTTACTGATGTGCATGTAAATGGGGAAAACTGGTTATTTTAATAAGCTGATATTTGTGAGTTATCAGCTTACTGGTGTGCATGTAAATGTGCTAATTGACTGTCAAAAGGAGGGATTTGACATATTTGGAGCAGTATCCCCAAGCACATTTTTTGTGAGGTTTAACATGATCATCCCATCCTCAGCTCCAGTAGAGCGTTTATTTTTCTTTGCTGGACTGATCAACCGGCCCCATCGATGATGCCTAAATGCTACACTTTTTGAAAAACTTGTTGTGCTTAAAGAGACCTCTGCAATGTAGTCCACAGGCTACACACACACTCATTCAATACACTCCCTCACACACACACACACACACACAAACAAACTTACTTTCTCACCCACATTCACACATAAGTTTGACTGTTTCTGTTAGAACCTTTCAAATGTTTTGGAATACCTGCTCTGTAGTATTCTCTTTTGGATTATAAGTAAATGTTCTTACTACACTATTAATGTGTATTTGAGAGAGACGGCCATTGTTGCTGTGATTGATAGGAAGGTCTCATGCTGGAATGTAAAAATAAAGACGAAAAGCTACAAAAATGTCAAACCACCACAAGAGGATCAAAGAGCCTGTCTGGATAAAACACCACAGGAGACCGTCAGTGGGTTCTGGGCTGAAATATTTGAGGTATTTGTTGGCTGTTCAAACACTGAAAAAATAAAATCACCTAATGATATGTTTGGGTTAAGAATATGAAGCACGCAGAATATTCTTAAAAGCTGCAATTAAGGGGAAATTGTTCTATGAATAAAAAGTGAAATTTCAGTCTGCTCCTCACACAAAGCTCATTCGCCTTAGAGGACAGAAAAATTATATTCAAAATTATAATTATAATATCAGATCAGCAGACAACATATCTACACTACAATAATGATACATAATTATAAAATATATGATAATGATTAAAATAATATATAATAGTATGGTATTAGTATGATAATATGTAATATTAGCATTTTTAATTATACACACACTTTTATAAAAAGTATTGACTATAAAATATTATTATTATTATTATTATTATATATTATATTATCTATGTGACCAGATTATATTATCTATGCAACAATATAATTGAGTGAAATAATGCAGATGTGTAAAATATTGCATTACATCAAAGTTTTAAATTACACTAAAAATGCACTAAACACTACATATAAATGATTAATTATCACAGTATTGTCATATAATGATTCAGATATTGATATAATACAGTATCTCATATTTTCTGCTAATTCTCATCTTTACATTTATTTATTTATTTATAACGTGATGGATGTGGTAAATTGTTTACACTGAACAAAATTATAAACGCAACACTTTTGTTTTTGCCCCCATTTTTAATGAGCTGTGCACAATAGGCTAGTTTGCCCAGACTTGTTGAGATCAGAAAAGAAAATTTATGCATATGGAAGAAGTTGGTCAAGGTAAGAAACGTGCAGGCTGCCAGCTTTCCATAATTTTTTTTGCATAAATTGCTATAATTTTTAACAGTTCATGTTAAGTTTGTGTTTGTGCATAGCAGAGCTGTACACGGCAGCGTGTGTGTATTGTAAAACCTGTTTAACACGCACCGCACATCGGCGTGAATGTTAACGACGCCTGATACACCGCACGCTGCAGTAGAGCAGCAGTGCGCATTTTTTCCCCAGTATGCATGTTAACGAATGAGTGCTTTTACACCGGACGCTGCAGCAGCTCGGCAGCGGTTTTGGCGTCGAGTCTATTTTTTGCTGTGCTGCTCAGCAGCTTGAGCTTAAAGCGCCAGTAAAGGTTGAAGGACAATTTGACAAAAATATTTAGTTGACACAAAAAAAGTATATATTGCACAGAATAAGCATGTACTCATAAAATCCTTTAGGAGATCTCAATTGCAGTCAGTTTCGTTCCTTTGCGAGATCCTCTCCAAAGTGCCAGACACCATCGAATGTGAGCATTTGCTCACTCAAGTGGGTTACGACGACGAACTGCAGTCAGGTCGAGACCAAGATGAGGACGACGAGCATGCAGATGAGCTTCCCTGAGATGGTTTCTGACAGTTTGTGCAGAAATTCTTTGGTTATGCAAACCGATTGTTGCAGCAGCTGTCCGGGTGGCTGGTCTCAGACAATCTTGGAGGTGAAGATGCTGGATGTGGAGGTCCTGGGCTGGTGTGGTTACACGTGGTCTGCGGTTGTGAGGCCGGTTGGATGTACTGCCAAATTCTCTTCATAAAATCCTTTAGGAGATCTCAATTGCAGTCAGTTTCGTTCCTTTGCGAGATATCAATGAGCGCATTTACATGCACGTTCTTAAACCGATTCTGCTTAATAAGCCGAAAACGCACTTGGTCATGTAAATGCGGTAACTCGTTTTCTTTTATCGGAGTAAGGTCATAAACGGCGTAAGCATAAACCGGTCGCAACAGGTAGTTTTTGTCTCTTACTCAGATTTCGCATGGCATGTAAACGCAATAACTCGCTTTCTGTCGGCTTATTGAAGTGCGCATGTGTGATACGTGACAGGAACGCATCGTTAGTGCAGATTTAAGCACATCTAGACCGAGCAAACGTCTTGCAGTAAAGAAAGAAGGAAATATATCACAAAAGCAGACTTTTTCATGACTCAGAAAATGATAAAAATGTGTTCTCATCTCGTGCAGCAGAAGTAGAAGTAGTTCAGTCACAATGCTGCGTTTATAACTGCATGAGAGGATAATATATGAGCTGTAAGTTTCCCGACATGTTGCAAGCTTAATTTAACATCACAACTGACAAATGTATGGAATACTCTTGTCAAAGTCTTGAGTCAAATGATTATATGTTGACGTCACTACAGGGAAATAACCTGATTTATTAATGAATTAATGTAAACACAGCTTACTTGCGTTGTCAGGTTACTGATGTGCATGTAAATGGGGAAAACTGGTTATTTTAATAAGCTGATATTTGTGAGTTATCAGCTTACTGGTGTGCATGTAAATGTGCTAATTGACTGTCAAAAGGAGGGATTTGACATATTTGGAGCAGTATCCACAAGCACATTTTTTGTGAGGTTTAACATGATCATCCCATCCTCAGCTCCAGTAGAGCGTTTATTTTTCTTTGCTGGACTGATCAACCGGCCCCATCGATGATGCCTAAATGCTACACTTTTTGAAAAACTTGTTGTGCTTAAAGAGACCTCTGCAATGTAGTCCACAGGCTACACACACACTCATTCAATACACCCCCTCACACACACACACACACGCACACACACAAAACTTACTTTCTCACCCACATTCACACATAAGTTTGATTGTTTCTGTTAGAATGTTTCAAATGTTTTGGAATACCAGCTCTGTCGTATTCTCTTTTGGATTATAAGTAAATGTTCTTACTACACTATTAATGTGTATATGTCCTTTATACTTCTATGGCTCTTAATAGATTCAGTGGTTGAAGTTGGGTTAATACTCCTTGACAAGTTCTGTTGCTACATTCTGATTACGTTTCTGGCTACATTTAAAAACAAAACATATTGATCATTTAATAATTGTTGAAAAGCTAAAATGTTTGTTAATGATAGAATAGATGTCCAATGATTGCTAAATAAATGTTTGATTGCTGAATATTGTACCCTAATTGAAGTAGCTGTTTAGTAGGATCATGATTTTGCATACCATTGCATACCGGACACATAATATATTATAATATTTATGATTAACATTCAAATGATTAATTAGTTAGAAACTTGTTGCTATGAATTCAGGTGCCATCAGTTGTCTTCTTATGAATGACTTGTTTGTCATTAAATCAGTGTTGCTGATGCAAAGTAGGCCCTTCCTTACCAAACACCAAGTGACTAAATTAGGATACAATTATGAGTCATTCACAAGCTGTTAAACATTAAACTGTTGGTTACTTTAAAACTAACCTTCATCTGGGAGATCACCAGGATATGTGAATATTTGATCTGTTAACTGATTGCATATGTCAGATTTATTGCATGACAATTTCATTCTCCCTTTTAAAAGTATTTTTTAGTATTTTTAAAATACAAAGATACAGTAGTTTATTTTGATACATGGTGTGGCTGCTGTATTTTGTACATATAATCTTCATGCAGTGTATGTATATATGCATATAAGTGCTGTCAATCGATTAAAAAAATTAACAAATTAATTGCACATTTTTCTGAAATTAACTGCGATTAATCGCGATTAATCCCACCTAACATTAACGTTTTTAAATATACTTTTATATAGTGCAATAATGTCACATTCAATCTTCAAATTAATGTACAAACAACATAAAGACAGTATATTTTTAAATATTTGTTTAATGGCATCTTTTTTGTGACTGAAGGCCAGTATTAATGATACTAATACTGATTTATCTATAAAATTGCCCGCCCCCCCATATTTAACCATTGACTATAGCCAATCAACATTACAGTATAATTGAGAGCTATCAATTTTTACATTTATTAAACTTAAAAAAAAACTTATAATTTAAGTGAACTTAAAACAATCTTCACATAAACCCATTATAATAAATGTCATATTTTTCTGTGTCCTTCAGCAGAAATATGCAGAAATTAAAATGATCAAACATTAATAGACTAATGTACAACACAGCAGCTGGTTATTAGGTTATTTTGGCTGTTATTTCTTTAAGAGCTGCCACTGCTGAACGTGACGTGGCATCATATTTTCTCTCAAATCTTTTTACCTTTTATGACCACTTCAGGTCTTAAAGTCTCTATTAATGAGCTGACGAGTTAAATCGGGTGTGTTAGATGAGTGAGACAGTGCTGGGCTTCTCCAGGACAGTTTTGAAAACCATTTCAGAGACATGTTCTTAAATGTGACTCGTATAAAATATATTACATGCATGCACAGTTTTAAGGCAGTTTTAATTGCCATTTTGGTAACTTCATGACTTAACTGACCACGACATTGCATGCACATAGTTTATTTTGCACTTTGATATGAAGAGTGCCGGATTTACCTCTTTTCGTGACATAGGCAAAACAAATTTTTGGGCCCCCTTCCCTATTAATATAATGGGCCTAATATTACCACCCAAGCAAACAAAAATCAGTGGAAACTGTTACAGTGTTTTCAATCGCAATAAGCGCTTGCGTTCAGTCAATAAAAATCGAATGTATGTTCTTAATTTCAGAATTTAAACAAATTGCATTTCATTCCATTAATAGGCGCGAAGACGTGGCCACATAACCACTTGGGGAGTGCATTATTTCTCTAATAATTTTAATGGCCTGGAGTTACAATCACACATCAATTGTTCAGATGATTTGTTTCAAGACATTTGACATGTTTCCGTCCTGAAATTTTGTGGGTGTTGAACTAGCAAATTTTTTACGCACCTCATCCCAAACCTTCCATTGCAAAAGCAACATCCAAAACGTAATTTTAGAGCTAATAACAGAGGCTTGAGCCATTGATATGCAGGCTAACGCAGTTAATAATGCAGTCTAACACAGTTATTAGAGAGAGAGAGCGAAAGAGAGATAGGGAGAGATTAAGTGCGTGTGAATTCTTGTGTCTGTGCGTCTCTCAGCAGTATTCAGCAGCAGCGTCTACTAATAGCGAATCTTTAAGTTGAACTGCATCAAGAACCTCTCTACTGAGAAATGTCATGTAGCTTTTCAGCTGCAAAACTATTTTATTGATAAATTTGCGGGGCAGCCGCAGCGCTAATAACAAGTTTCTGTTCGCGTGTGTGCGAGAGAACAGGTGAAAGAAAGCGTAATTTCCGTACATAAAAAAGGTTGAAGACATGAAAATAGTTTGTAATTTTTACCCTATTGTTTGTTATATTTATTTGCTCAATGTCTTCTGGGGTTTTGGTTATTTTACTGTTGTAGATATCCCTATAGAATAACAAAAATATTATATAGACTATATCTTCATTGTGTTTGGGCCCCCCTGGATGAGCAAGGCATGTGCCTAGAATGCATATGCGTAAATACGGCCCTGGAAATGAAAGGATACAGGCTACAGTGCGCGCCGGCCCCTTTGTGCGTGCAATTGAAGAGCACGCACTGCGAGCACAGTACCGTTTCCATGCTCGCTTGACTCGTACCTGGCGCTGAAGTGAAGTGGAGCACTCATCTGAAACGTCTCCCGTTCTCAGTCGTTCTGCGACTGAATAAATGCACTTCTTGTCAAGAGAAAAAGTGACAGAAGCAGCAGTTGTGAGTGGGATGGCCAACCCTAGCCCAATCCCTGCATTAATTGCGTTAAATATTTTTAATGTGTTAAACTGAAAACATTAATCACCTGCATTAACGCGCTAATTTTGACACCACTAATATATATATATATATACACACACACACACATATATATATATATATATATGTTACGGGGCTGACGAGACGTGAGACGTGCGGATCCATGTCCAAAACTTTATTCTGGAGACGTGGTCAGAAACAGACATAAATCAAACATTGGCAAACAGGTATGTAAGAGACAAGGCATGGGCAGTC
>NW_015507233.1:68676-77839 GCF_001515645.1 Sinocyclocheilus grahami
AATGAAATAAACATTAACTGAAATAAAATTAATTATTAAAAAAAAACTTTTTTTATTTCAGCTAGATTTCTCATGTTCTCATTTAAATTTAGTTTTACTTGAAAAACTAAAAAACTGACTAAAACTGACATAACAATTAATAAAAACCATATGGACAAAAGCTACTAAAAGGACAAGAACACACAAAAAACATATCTGAATTTAAAATACAGAAAGTTAAATTTAAAATTAAAAACGGATTCAGAATATTAATAAAAACTAGTATCTCAATGATAGGAAAGACTTCTTGAAAATATTTATTTAATTTACTGCACAGTCTCCATTCAGCACGACTCTCTCAGACCGCTGCAGAACACTGGGAAATGAGCACAGCACAAGCTTTGAGTGGTTTTTGGAGGAACGTTCAAAAGAAAGTTATGATCACTTCAAGATTCATTCAGAATTTCACACATTTTAACTTTTGTGTGGAGACTTTGTATAGCTGCCACACTTTGTCCTTCAGTCAATTATTGTAAAGGCACATGCCTTTCAAGGAATAATTAAAATTTACTCGCACTCATACCATCCAAGATGTAGATGAGTTTGTTTCTTCATCAGAATAAATTTGGAGAAATGTATTATTACATCACTTGCTCACCAGTGGATCCTCTGCAGTGAATGGGTGCCGTAATAAGTCCAAAAAACTGATAGAATCATTACAATAATCCACAAGTAATACACACGACTCCAGTCCCTCAGTTAACATCTTGTGAAGTAAAAAGCTGCATGCTTGTAAGAAACAAATTCATCATTTAGCATTTTAACTTAAACCATAGCTTCTGGCCAACGAGTATGTAATCCCCAATAATGCTTCGTCCAGTGAAAAAGTCCATGCCATTTTGTCTGCTTACATCAAAATCCACCAACATATTTGTTTAGAACTGTTCTGAATTGCATCTGCTTGTAAACTGTGCTTGATTTGTGCATATTACTCTACTGATTCAGACGAGACGACATGTGGCAACTTACTCCAAACTGTAATTTATAAAAACAATGCAGGCTTTACGCAGTTGATTCTAGCCTGAATGTATCTCAGTATCCTTACTTTTTATCCAACAGATATTAAATAAAAAAATATATATGATGGCTGATGCCCCAATGCCTTATCGTTACTGAGATATAGTGCTTTTGACAACTAGCCCCAGTCTTATTCTTAATCTTATTCCATTTTTATATGGAATGAAACGTAAACACATGTATCCCTCGGCAAAGCCACAAAACACAATGTCTCTCAGTGAAGAAACCTTCAGCAGTGTCTTGTTTGCCCAAATCCAGCTGTCTTATCTTCTTTAGAACAAACACCTTTGCACTAACTTCTCTAAGCTTACAGAGACACCACTGAAGTATAAACACTGAGAGGTGGTTTGAGGAAAGACATTCCCAAATATAATAATTCCCATGCAAAGGGCTCAAAATATAAAGTAAAAAAAAAAATGATTATACAGCAAGAGATAGCTAGATAAATATTGTTTTTAAAACAAAATAATGGCTGACCGTTTGTTTATTAAATTGCCCCTATTATGGATTTTTGAAAAATTACCTTTCATGCAGTGTGTAACACAGCTCTAAGTGAATTAAAACATCCTGCAAAGTTTTAAATCTGAAAGTGCACCATATAAAGTTATTATCTCTCAAAAGAAAGAGTCGACTCTGAATCATTGAAACGAGACGTTTTTAAAATGAATCCCAAGCCGTTTCGTGTTGACGTCAACATGAAACATTAGCATATTGCCCGCCCACTTGTTGGTCTTTTCGCATTGGTCTGAATAAAAATGCTAATTCATTCTTTGCCACTAGGTGCCGCTTTTGCAGCGGTAAAATAGCTGTTTCCCCGGTAACGCTGAACACAAAGCAGCACTGCGCTCACAAACGCTGCTTTATCAGGCATTACAGACATGATGAAATGAAAATGAGACCAATCAGACCAATCACCGCAGATTAGCGTCACGCAAGGAAGGGGTTTGGAAAAATGAATCACTGAGTGAATCGTTTGGGAGTCGTTGAGCAAGTAAGGTAAAAAAAAAAAAAAGCATAATATAAGACAATGAAAGTGTTTTTTGACCTTGCATTCATGTCAGTCTGTTGTTGGGGACTCCCAAAACCAAAATATGAACCTTTCATTACCCATAATAGGGGCACTTTAACATACTAAAATGATTATTTAAAATATGACATTATAAAGATAATATCGAAAAAATATTTGCATTTCTGTCGGCAGTTTGTTTTTAATACATTTTACAACAATGCTAGATTTAAAAATGCAAAAGATGCAATTTAAATTACAATGTAATTGTACAGGGCTTTTTGGAATAAATATTCCTGTGAGTTACATAGAAAATTTTGTGACAACAATTTGATTTATCTATAAATGTGATATGTTTTTCAGTATCTCAGTTTAACACGCAGAGGCAGCTAGTTTGTCGCATATAGGACTGTTTCTGTGGACTCCTGGTTTGAAGTGTTTAGACCGATCAAGGCTATGAAGTCAAGTACAGCTACCCGCTCTGCTCTGAATGTGGCATGGACTTTGCTGGTCATCTTCCTCTGCATCTTGAAGAATCTGGTGTGACTGACACCTCTGTTTGAAGCTGTGTATCCCTGTGGCTTCATCAGTGAAACACTCATTAGCTGCTCCTGTGGTGACGACACACCATCAGTAGGTGTTCAAGTCAAGGCAAATTAATTTTTATAGAGCCTTTCAAATCGGCTTTACAGAAAATCAGGATGTTTATGTTCATAAAATCTTAATAGCTTCATTCTTTATAGTCACATTTATTGTAGCAAATTGGAGCTGGGCAACAGTTTCCATTTTGTGATGATACAAGCAATTTAGCTGAGATTTGCTATAAAATATATATCGCCCTATACTTAGTTAGGTACACTGTATAAGTGTGAAGAAAGTCAGACAGAGTTATATTTCCAACATTATATAAAGAGTTGGGTGATCAATATGTGCGTTACATCTTGCAATAATATAAACAATCAGGCTTGATACTTTCTTTATATACTGTACATATGTGCGCACACACACACACACAAATTGCCCAAATCCAGCTGTCTTATCTTCTTTATAACAAACACCTTTGCACTAACTTCTCTAAGCTTACAGAGACACCGCTGAAGTATAAACACTGAGAGGTGGTTTGAGGAAAGACATTCCCAAATATAATCATTCCCATGCAAAGGGCTCAAAATATAAAGTAAAAAAAAATAATGATTATACAGCAAGAGATAGCTAGATAAATATTGTTTTTAAAACAAAATAATGGCTGACCGTTTGTTTATTAAATTGCCCCTATTATGGATTTTTGAAAAATTACCTTTCATGCAGTGTGTAACACAGCTCTAAGTGAATTAAAACATCCTGCAAAGTTTTAAATCTGAAAGTGCACCATATAAAGTTATTATCTCTCAAAAGAAAGAGTCGACTCTGAATCATTGAAACGAGACGTTTTTAAAATGAATCCCAAGCCGTTTCGTGTTGACGTCAACATGAAACATTAGCATATTGCCCGCCCACTTGTTGGTCTTTTCGCATTGGTCTGAATAAAAATGCTAATTCATTCTTTGCCACTAGGTGCCGCTTTTGCAGCGGTAAAATAGCTGTTTCCCCGGTAACGCTGAACACAAAGCAGCACTGCGCTCACAAACGCTGCTTTATCAGGCATTACAGACATGATGAAATGAAAATGAGACCAATCAGACCAATCACCGCAGATTAGCGTCACGCAAGGAAGGGGTTTGGAAAAATGAATCACTGAGTGAATCGTTTGGGAGTCGTTGAGCAAGTAAGGTAAAAAAAAAAAAAAGCATAATATAAGACAATGAAAGTGTTTTTTGACCTTGCATTCATGTCAGTCTGTTGTTGGGGACTCCCAAAACCAAAATATGAACCTTTCATTACCCATAATAGGGGCACTTTAACATACTAAAATGATTATTTAAAATATGACATTATAAAGATAATATCGAAAAAATATTTGCATTTCTGTCGGCAGTTTGTTTTTAATACATTTTACAACAATGCTAGATTTAAAAATGCAAAAGATGCAATTTAAATTACAATGTAATTGTACAGGGCTTTTTGGAATAAATATTCCTGTGAGTTACATAGAAAATTTTGTGACAACAATTTGATTTATCTATAAATGTGATATGTTTTTCAGTATCTCAGTTTAACACGCAGAGGCAGCTAGTTTGTCGCATATAGGACTGTTTCTGTGGACTCCTGGTTTGAAGTGTTTAGACCGATCAAGGCTATGAAGTCAAGTACAGCTACCCGCTCTGCTCTGAATGTGGCATGGACTTTGCTGGTCATCTTCCTCTGCATCTTGAAGAATCTGGTGTGACTGACACCTCTGTTTGAAGCTGTGTATCCCTGTGGCTTCATCAGTGAAACACTCATTAGCTGCTCCTGTGGTGACGACACACCATCAGTAGGTGTTCAAGTCAAGGCAAATTAATTTTTATAGAGCCTTTCAAATCGGCTTTACAGAAAATCAGGATGTTTATGTTCATAAAATCTTAATAGCTTCATTCTTTATAGTCACATTTATTGTAGCAAATTGGAGCTGGGCAACAGTTTCCATTTTGTGATGATACAAGCAATTTAGCTGAGATTTGCTATAAAATATATATCGCCCTATACTTAGTTAGGTACACTGTATAAGTGTGAAGAAAGTCAGACAGAGTTATATTTCCAACATTATATAAAGAGTTGGGTGATCAATATGTGCGTTACATCTTGCAATAATATAAACAATCAGGCTTGATACTTTCTTTATATACTGTACATATGTGCGCACACACACACACACAAACAAACAATATTGGAAGTGTTGAACTACTTCTATATTGAATAACTGGCTCAATGTCACTGAAAAGAATAGTTCACTAATAATTACATTTGGTCATCATTTACTTACCAATGTGTCATTCACTCACATCTGCCAAGCTCAAAGGACAAAGCAATATAAAAAAATTATATAGCTAAAGTTATTATCTCTCAAAAGAAAGAGTCGACTCTGAATCATTGAAACGAGACGTTTTTAAAATGAATCCCAAGCCGTTTCGTGTTGACGTCAACATGAAACATTAGCATATTGCCCGCCCACTTGTTGGTCTTTTCGCATTGGTCTGAATAAAAATGCTAATTCATTCTTTGCCACTAGGTGCCGCTTTTGCAGCGGTAAAATAGCTGTTTCCCCGGTAACGCTGAACACAAAGCAGCACTGCGCTCACAAACGCTGCTTTATCAGGCATTACAGACATGATGAAATGAAAATGAGACCAATCAGACCAATCACCGCAGATTAGCGTCACGCAAGGAAGGGGTTTGGAAAAATGAATCACTGAGTGAATCGTTTGGGAGTCGTTGAGCAAGTAAGGTAAAAAAAAAAAAAGCATAATATAAGACAATGAAAGTGTTTTTTGACCTTGCATTCATGTCAGTCTGTTGTTGGGGACTCCCAAAACCAAAATATGAACCTTTCATTACCCATAATAGGGGCACTTTAACATACTAAAATGATTATTTAAAATATGACATTATAAAGATAATATCGAAAAAATATTTGCATTTCTGTCGGCAGTTTGTTTTTAATACATTTTACAACAATGCTAGATTTAAAAATGCAAAAGATGCAATTTAAATTACAATGTAATTGTACAGGGCTTTTTGGAATAAATATTCCTGTGAGTTACATAGAAAATTTTGTGACAACAATTTGATTTATCTATAAATGTGATATGTTTTTCAGTATCTCAGTTTAACACGCAGAGGCAGCTAGTTTGTCGCATATAGGACTGTTTCTGTGGACTCCTGGTTTGAAGTGTTTAGACCGATCAAGGCTATGAAGTCAAGTACAGCTACCCGCTCTGCTCTGAATGTGGCATGGACTTTGCTGGTCATCTTCCTCTGCATCTTGAAGAATCTGGTGTGACTGACACCTCTGTTTGAAGCTGTGTATCCCTGTGGCTTCATCAGTGAAACACTCATTAGCTGCTCCTGTGGTGACGACACACCATCAGTAGGTGTTCAAGTCAAGGCAAATTAATTTTTATAGAGCCTTTCAAATCGGCTTTACAGAAAATCAGGATGTTTATGTTCATAAAATCTTAATAGCTTCATTCTTTATAGTCACATTTATTGTAGCAAATTGGAGCTGGGCAACAGTTTCCATTTTGTGATGATACAAGCAATTTAGCTGAGATTTGCTATAAAATATATATCGCCCTATACTTAGTTAGGTACACTGTATAAGTGTGAAGAAAGTCAGACAGAGTTATATTTCCAACATTATATAAAGAGTTGGGTGATCAATATGTGCGTTACATCTTGCAATAATATAAACAATCAGGCTTGATACTTTCTTTATATACTGTACATATGTGCGCACACACACACACACAAACAAACAATATTGGAAGTGTTGAACTACTTCTATATTGAATAACTGGCTCAATGTCACTGAAAAGAATAGTTCACTAATAATTACATTTGGTCATCATTTACTTACCAATGTGTCATTCACTCACATCTGCCAAGCTCAAAGGACAAAGCAATATAAAAAAATTATATAGCTAAAATTGAACTAAAACTAAAATTAAAACCAAAATAAATAAATGAAATAAACATTAACTGAAATAAAATTAATTATTAAAAAAAAACTTTTTTTATTTCAGCTAGATTTCTCATGTTCTCATTTAAATTTAGTTTTACTTGAAAAACTAAAAAACTGACTAAAACTGACATAACAATTAATAAAAACCATATGGACAAAAGCTACTAAAAGGACAAGAACACACAAAAAACATATCTGAATTTAAAATACAGAAAGTTAAATTTAAAATTAAAAACGGATTCAGAATATTAATAAAAACTAGTATCTCAATGATAGGAAAGACTTCTTGAAAATATTTATTTAATTTACTGCTGGGAACATTTGTAAAAAATGTTATAATATACTGTATAATTTGAAGGATTTTTTTCTGCGTTTATTTTTGACAGGTGTTTTTATTTTTTATTAAGTATTTTGATTTTTACACTGCATTGTGCTCTGTATTAGAGTTTATGGAAATGTCTGTAAAACTAATGGATAGTGTCCCGTTTAATGAGCTGCCAGTACTTTTTCTGTTATATACATTATAAGTTATATACATTAGGGCAGTTACATAAATTTGAAAAGCTTTAGAATTTGTATTGTTTTATAAGCTTCTTATTTTGTGGTCTCTATATTTTAAGATCAGTGTTACAAAATGTAACATATGATGGTTTCTTTTGAATTACTTTTGACATATGAATATAAAACTTTGCTACGATAATTAACAGATTAATAATGTAAATGTGTTTATCAGAAAAAGATGGGTTTTGAAAACAAAGTAACATATCATGAGGTTCTAAATTAAGGGCTTTGTTAAATGTTTTTGTTATGTCTATTTGAAATGAAATAGAAAAAGGGCAATAGAAAAATACATGTTCAATATCTTCAACAGATATATTACAAAAGGTACATTTATCACAATCACTATGAATATATCTGCTAACAGATGGAGTGTGGCGTTAGTTCTGGCAGGTCACGTTAGTCAAGCTCGCATCAGCTGACACTCAGCTGATCCACCTCTACCTATAGGAATACGACGCCAATCATAATTCCCTTTATAAGGTCCTTTCAGTCATTATTCAGCAGCTGTCGCTTTGCTCAGGAGCTAATCAGATGGCGAATTCCACCTCTACAGGAAGCGTTCACAAAGGAATTTTGCAACAAGGGTTCGTTTCATACAGAGTATCTCACCAGATTCAAGTTTGTGAACTTGAAAGTGAACTCGCCGCGTTGACTGATTGATAGGCCGATAGACTTGCAAGTGACCTGAGCGAGCAATGCTTCTCACAATTGACAGACTCGATCTTTGCCCGCAATTCATCGCTGAAGTTGTGCTAATGTGACTGCATCAATAACACTTTAACACGAGATCTGCTTTCCCCGCTGGAAGAAGCAAGATATGAAGAAGCGTTAAAGCATCCACGTGACAACTGGCCATTTCACCCTTTTATCATCTCTGAATGTTTTCACGAAGCTAAGCTAAGTTTCTTATTTCATTCTCATTGCCTAATGCTATGTTGGCAAATATGCTATTGCTCATTGTTTAAGGCTAGTTGTTCAGTAACATGTTTGCTAGGCATGCTGTTGTATTTTGACACGCTGGAAACATTACCCAGTTAAACTTACCACAGCGAGCCTTGTTTTAAATCTGTTGTTTAAGGCTGTCTGATATGAAATAGGCTTGCTGCTTCAGGCTCATCTAGTATTGGGAATTCTGTTTCATTAACTTATCCGACTATTATTTCCAACACGCTGTGTTTTAGTCAGTGATATGCTGTTGCTTAAATCTATCTAGTGTATCGGTAACGTGCTTGATACTTAACACGCAGTATGTAGATTTTGCTACTAAGGTTATTAATGCAAACGTTTATCTGGATAAGGGTAACATGCCTGTTGCCTAAATTTCGAGTTTTGACCTTATGCTGTACTGCATTAAAGGGGCATGCCGCTCTTCTCAGCTGCTTATTAAAGAAGAGCACCCCTTCGCTGCTTCCCTTCTTCTATAAGGGCATGCTGCCCCAGTCTATGCTATTTCAAAAAGTCTTTGCTTTAAAGCTATTGGGATTTTGCTTGCTTGTTAAGGCTTATCTAGTGTCAGTATAATGCTTTTTGCTAGACCTGCTTGTTTCTTTAAGCTATTGGTTGTTACTGCAAGTGCTGGTATCCGGGTAAACTTGCAACAGCAAGAAGCTAATGTTTAAGCTGCTGTTTAAGGCCATCTAATTGTTCTTGAAATATGCTTGCTGCTTATGGCTCATCTGGTTATTGGAAATTCTCTGACCACTGCAACATGCTGTGATTAAGCAAGCAACATGCTTGTTGCATAAAGCTATCAAGTGTATTGGTAAGGAATTTTGTCTATACTCACGCGGGTTATCAGATTGAGGACTTGTATCACAATGAGCGCAAATGTCAATGGGAGGTGACAAACCTGTAAACTCATGAGTTGATTTATTGAGTTATATGCTGTTTTTATCGAGTTTTTAAATGGATGCTAAAGCTTTAGGCCAGGTAGAATCTGC
>NW_015507233.1:78381-98636 GCF_001515645.1 Sinocyclocheilus grahami
TCATCTCTGAATGTCTTCACGAAGCTAAGCTAAGTTTCTTATTTCATTCTCATTGCCTAATGCTATGTTGGCAAATATGCTATTGCTCATTGTTTAAGGCTAGTTGTTCAGTAACATGTTTGCTAGGCATGCTGTTGTATTTTGACACGCTGGAAACATTACCCAGTTAAACTTACCACAGCGAGCCTTGTTTTAAATCTGTTGTTTAAGGCTGTCTGATATGAAATAGGCTTGCTGCTTCAGGCTCATCTAGTATTGGGAATTCTGTTTCATTAACTTATCCGACTATTATTTCCAACACGCTGTGTTTTAGTCAGTGATATGCTGTTGCTTAAATCTATCTAGTGTATCGGTAACGTGCTTGATACTTAACACGCAGTATGTAGATTTTGCTACTAAGGTTATTAATGCAAACGTTTATCTGGATAAGGGTAACATGCCTGTTGCCTAAATTTCGAGTTTTGACCTTATGCTGTACTGCATTAAAGGGGCATGCCGCTCTTCTCAGCTGCTTATTAAAGAAGAGCACCCCTTCGCTGCTTCTCTTCTTCTATAAGGGCATGCTGCCCCAGTCTATGCTATTTCAAAAAGTCTTTGCTTTAAAGCTATTGGGATTTTGCTTGCTTGTTAAGGCTTATCTAGTGTCAGTATAATGCTTTTTGCTAGACCTGCTTGTTTCTTTAAGCTATTGGTTGTTACTGCAAGTGCTGGTATCCGGGTAAACTTGCAACAGCAAGAAGCTAATGTTTAAGCTGCTGTTTAAGGCCATCTAATTGTTCTTGAAATATGCTTGCTGCTTATGGCTCATCTGGTTATTGGAAATTCTCTGACCACTGCAACATGCTGTGATTAAGCAAGCAACATGCTTGTTGCATAAAGCTATCAAGTGTATTGGTAAGGAATTTTGTCTATACTCACGCGGGTTATCAGATTGAGGACTTGTATCACAATGAGCGCAAATGTCAATGGGAGGTGACAAACCTGTAAACTCATGAGTTGATTTATTGAGTTATATGCTGTTTTTATCGAGTTTTTAAATGGATGCTAAAGCTTTAGGCCAGGTAGAATCTGCGATCTCTGAACCAGTTCATTTGCTCGCTTCTACGGCTGCAGTACGCTGTGTTTGCTGCAAACTGGCAAACTAGGCTGCAATTCTAGCGGGTTTTCTGCATCTTTAATCTTTTTCAGGTACTGCATAAAGGGGCTTGCTGCTTATAAAGAAGAGCACCCCTTCGCTGCTACATTCCTCCGGTAAGGGGCTTGCTGCTCTTCTTAGCTGCTTATAAAGAAGAGCACCCCTTCGCTACTACACTCCTCCGGTAAGGGGCTTGCTGCTCTTCTTACCTGCTCATAGCAGAAGAGCACCCTTTCGCCGCCACTCTCCTTCCGTAAAGGCATTTTCAGTTAGATTGCTGTCAGCATGTGGTTGGGGGGGGTGTCCAGCATATGGTTTGTTTTGCGGGGTTATTTATGCTCTCCCTCCAGAAATGGAGCGTAGCTTTAGTTCTGGCAGGTCACGTTGGTCAAGCTCGCATCAGCTGACACTCAGCTGATCCACGTCTACCTATAGGAATACGATGCCAATCATAATTCTCTTTATAAGGTCCTTTCAGTCATTATTCAGCAGCTATTGCTTTGCTCAGGAGCTAATCACCTACCTAAGAGCACCCTTTCGCCGCCACTCTCCTTCCGTAAAGGCATTTTCAGTTAGATTGCTGTCAGCATGTGGTTGGGGGGGGTGTCCAGCATATGGTTTGTTTTGCGGGGTTATTTATGCTCTCCCTCCAGAAATGGAGCGTAGCTTTAGTTCTGGCAGGTCACGTTGGTCAAGCTCGCATCAGCTGACACTCAGCTGATCCACGTCTACCTATAGGAATACGATGCCAATCATAATTCTCTTTATAAGGTCCTTTCAGTCATTATTCAGCAGCTATTGCTTTGCTCAGGAGCTAATCACCTACCTCCATCCCCAACTCCTCCTTTTGTCCAGTTAAGACTTGGCATTGGATATTTCTTCTTGAGTCAGACCACTGAATTATGTTGATATATAAAATAATCACTAAGAACATTGATGATATCAGCTACATTAATTATTAATGTTGGTTCTGTTCAGTTTACCCTAGGGGGGTTATTTATGCTTTCCCTGCTACTATCCATGCTAGGCTGCATGGATGGGCAGGAAGTTTTGCCCAGAACAGAAACATACCCCCAACCTAAAATGTATGCTAATTGTAAGTTATCTTTGCTGATAGTGGTCCTGACAGAATTGCATTTACAGGATAACATCTGTGAATAATTTTGTAAAGTACTTATTTTACTTTATTAGAAATTACATATTGATATGGTAACATCCAAGTGATGTGCCAAGATATACAATGAGGTTTAAGCCATTTTGATTTACATGGAAGATTGGATCCAACATTAAAGGAGTTTCTTATAAAACTGTTATTACAATGTTTGTCAAAAAAGGAGAGACCATTTACAAAAAGTTTTTTTAGGCTTGCATTATTAATATTTACATCAGAAAATTTAGTTAAAATTATTATGCCACTGGGAATAACCTTAATTACTTTGTTAAATATTTTTTTGTTTACAAAAAAGCCATATTTTGTAATAAAATTAGGGTAAGCGTATAATCGGCCATTCTTGTCAATAAGCTGGTTTACAATTAATATGTTATGCTGAACCCAATTCTCCATATACAATGACTTGTTATTATGAGTGATATTACCATTGTTCCATATAAAACACCTGCTAGGAGAAAAATTGTGTTTTTACAAAAGTGACCAGTAAAGTAATACTGAACGTGTAATCTAAGTGTTCAAGCTCAAACCTAATTGATCTCTCACACACACACACACACTGTCCCATCTCCCTCAAATGTTCTCGTCCCAATTCATAGAATTGGTTTTCTTATGAAGCTTTTAGCACAGTGTCCGCATCAGACTTGAGCGTCTGAGCAGCCAGTGCTCGGTTTCAAATGAAAATGAACCACCTCTCCAGATCCCGTACAAGAATGGAGAAACAAAGGACTGAGAAAAACAAATATTGTGTATCAGTGGGGTGTCGAGATGGGCTGAAGATACCGGAGCAGATTCAATCGTCGGATCAGACAACCTTGTAAAACAAAGTGAAGTAGTGGGAAGTAGGGCTGAGCAATGGAAAATGACACAGAGAGCTACAGGGCCTCCGTGCAAATGAGTGTCATCCCTCAATCCACCGCCGAAATAACAGCAGCATCTACACAGTAACAAGCTAAATCAAGTACATTAGGGCTCTCCAACCTGTTTTACACCACGGACCGGTTACGTTTGGAAAATATTCTCGCTGACCGGCTGGAGAGGGGGGCGGGGAGATATATAGCCTATATGTTAGGCTATTATATATTATTATAATAGCATTATATAGTGGTTCAACGCATTATATTGTGGGGGGGGGGGTTTGGATAAGCAAGACAATGCCATGAAGGACAGGCTAATTTTATGTGTATGTATAGCAACTCTGTATTTCCACACTGTCTGAAACACATATATGCTTGTGTGCGCTTTGATTGTGTGCAAGAACAGTGCATGAGTAAAGAATTGAGCTTGCTTTCGTTTCTTCTTCTTGTGGTTTAAAATAGCTTGTAAGTGTAAATTGGCAAATTAATCTGCGAATCACGTGCATGCCGAACGGATAAACAGATCCGTTTAACCCCTAATATGTGACAGATCAGAGCAATCTTTCATTTACTTATTTAACATGAAATTGTCAAATTTCTATTCCATATCAATTCCATACAATGAAAATACAGAATAATTGGAACAATCATTAACATAATTAAATAACAGAGTGTCATATCTATTCACATTTTTCCCAGAACGTTCTTGCAACCCGGTAGCAATTTGGGTGGCGACCCGGTGGTTGGGGACCTCTGAAGTACATACTCAATCAGTGAATATGTTATACAATGACTTTAAAGGCCGACTTTCTGTAACCTGTTTGCCTCATGTAACCTAAATTGTTTGAAAGTTCAAAATTCATATTTTGTAGTACATATCTTTGTCACTTTTGATCAATTTAAAGGGATAGTTCACCCAAAAATGAAATTTCTGTCATTAATTACTCACTCTCATGTCCTTCCAAACTCGTAAGACATTCGTTCATCTTCGGAACACAAGTTAAGATATTTTTGATGAAATCTGAGAGCTCTCTGACCCTTAGACAGCAACGCAACTGAAATATTCCCAGACCCAGAAACGTAATAAGGACATCGGTAAAACAGTCCATGTGATATCAGTGCCTCAACTTCAATTTTGTGAAGGTACGAGAATACTTTTTGTGCGCAAAGATAAAAATAACCACAGAAACTATTTTGCTGTCACTGAGCAGCTTTGATTCTCAGTACAACTGACAAAAATACATCAAATATGAAGTTTTAGAAATTCATCATCAGGATGTGCTTCTGGGACGGTTCATTGACTGCAAGTCTTTGGCAGAGAACAGATCGTCCCACATTCTCACACACAAATCAAACTAATCGCTCTCTACAATATCAATAAAGCTTTCCTTTCAACATTCTCTGACATTCATTGCCTCTGTATATCTTCTACCAGAACAAACCGGTTTCTAGTTAAACAAGTCCCTCAAGTCTTTCTGAACTAACAAAGATGCTGCACTGTCGGCAAACGCAGAGAGATTCCATACTGTACATGTGTCTGTTAAATGCTACAGAAGCTCTCGAATGTGTCTTACTCACCGGCTGACTATATAACATTTCATTTGTCTGCTCTTTTCAGGCCAAAGGATTTCCTCTCACCTTTTCTGTGTCAGAGCACAAGAACAAGACCCTCTGGATCAATATTCCCGCTCAATGCCGAGAGAACTGATTACATTACATAATGCCTCACCTCAGAGGAACCCAGACCTGTTTTAGCTACAGCTGCACGGTATCACAGTATCATATGACTTTAGAACTGTGTGCTTTTCTTATATCTGCTTTATACGATTTACTGTCGTTTTACTGTTTTGAGCCTTTTGTTTTTAAGCATCACATAATGTGATTCTGTTTTTGCATTGATGCCATACAGTTGTTATGAACCATCTTATCTTGTGGTTTTAGTTCATACATTTCAAATAAATAAATAAATAAAAATATTTAAATCAATGGGTTATCAAGAAATTAAGATTATTCTATTTTATTCAAATATTAAAAAATATTCTTAACTATTTTATGTGAAATTAAAGCTATACTAAAGAACAGTCTATATATTCCATTATTTGACATAACATTAATCATAATGTAATTTAACCTTTGTGTGACCTTTTGGACATTTTTGTCCTTTTCAGTTTTTTTTTATATATATATAATTTTGCCTGTGTTATTGCCAACTGTATATATTTTGGGCACAGTTGTGTATTTTTATTGGAATTTTACTATTTCACCCTCATTTCCTTAAATAAATCTATTTTGCTCTAGGTACACAAAATAGTTCCTCTCAGGACCTTAAGGACAAAAATGTCCCCACTGAAAGCCATTAAAACTGCTATTTGTAATAACAGTGCCATTTAACTATAAAATTATACAATTATTGTTAATAGGCTTTCATTCTATTGGAAAGGCTTCAAAATGTAACTTTTTTTTACCATTTTTTGCCAGATTGTGCCATTTTTTTCAGGGTTGGCCTATTAAGCAAATACTCACTGTATTCCTGTTTTCTGCTTCTGCATATTATAGAGACAATTTGATAAATAATGCAGCTAAAATTGTGTGGCCGTGTTGGTATGGATGTCAGAGTGTGGTTTGTATTTGTGTCATAAAAAAAGATAGTGTGTGTGCTTGTAATATTTGAGAGAGAAAAACTCTACTGTACTGCAAATCACAAATCCAACCACTGTGTGCACCAGCGGAGTTTTGCAAATTCGGTACTGCCCCCAAACAAAATCTTACAGAAAGCTAATTTTTTGAGATATCAACTTCAAATTTTGAACACAACTTGTTTAGATTTATGGCTTTGATTTTCTAGCAGGTTTAGAGTTCAACATGCTTCATAATATATATTGTGCCGAGCGTCCCGAAGCTTCATCAGCGTCGCCCTGGAAACAAGCGAGGAGCACCTGGCCATCATCATCACAGGCTGATCGGTCACAGCTGCACCTCATCAGGCGGCGGCTAGATAAGCCACGCAAGCCCTGCCATCTAAGAGATTCCTCCATGAGACTGAGCACTAACTCGCCCTCTCATTTTTCCCACAGAAAGCAGCGTGTGACCTACCAGCCCCACAGGAGCACTGCATGGACCCTCTGCACTGGGAAGACGGAAGAGAGCACTCACGGCACCGGAGCACCTACCTGGACCTTTCTCACTAGCACCCATCACCCCAATAAATCCACCCTCCTGGGTATTGATTGAGCTTACTTGTCGTGTGATTCTTCACCCCGTTACACTATATTTTATATAAAATATTGTTCTTAACTCATTTTCATAAACTTAAACCTCTATAACTTTTATTGTTGCTTTCACACTTTTTTTTTACTTCAACAATAATCTGCCATGGGTCTTCTTTAAAATGAGACTAAATTATTTTTTTCTAAAAAAATTTTATGACAGTCTTTTGACATGGACATTTTTGTCCCATATGGACCTATGTGTAACTTTTTTTTAATTGACGCACAAGGGTTAAGATCATACTGACTAGCTCTAATTAACATGCAGTTTTAGTATCTGTGAGCATGTAAAAAAAATAATAATTATTCAAATATCTTAAGACTCAAGACTCATTTTCTATATTAAAGGGTTAGTTCACCCAAAAATGAAAATTAGGCTGCGTTTTACTCACCCCCGAGGCATCCTAGGTGTATATGACTTTCTTCTTTCAGACGAATCCAGTCGGAGTTATATTAAAAGTCGCCGTTTAATGCCACTCAGCGGGTGTTGCATTGCTTCAGTCCAAAAGAAGTTAAATAAAAATCGTCCATCCAAAAAAAAAATGTCTCACACGGCTCTGGGGGGTGAACAAAGGCCTTCTGTAGCAAATCGATGCGTTTTTGTAAGAAAAATATCCATATTCAAAACGTAATACTCACTTTAATGTAGCTTGCGCAAACAGTTGTACACAGAAGCAGTTCCGGGAGCATGATGTATGAGGTCAGAGTTGCGCATGCACCGGTGAGTCTCGTGAAAACCAACGTTTCTTACAGGATCAAAGGAAGCAAAGTTTCCTTACTTTAGCAAAGGAAAACCAGTCTCCTCTTGGCTTATATCGAAATCCTCTGACATTCTTTTTTACAAATCCTCGTTTTGTACTTCTAATTTGTGACCGTTGTTTTGTTCTCTCTGCTGCATTTCCGCATGCGTCACTTCTGAGCGGCGCATGTGCAAAGCCGACCTCATACGTCATTCCCCAGGAACTGCTTCCATTTACAACAGTGAGCGCAAGCTAGATTCAAGTGATTATTACGTTTTGAATATGGATATTTTTCTTACAAAAATGCATCAATTCGCTACAGAAGGCCTTTGTTCACCCCCCAGAGCCGTGTGAGACACTTTTTTTATGGATGGGCGATTTTTATTTAACTTATTTTGGACTGAAGCAATGCAACACCCGCTGAGTGGCATGAAAGATCAACGACAATTTTTAATATAACGCCGACTGGATTCGTCTGAAAGAAGAAAGTCATATACACCAAGGATGCCTCGGGGTTGAGTAAAACGCAGCCTAATTTTCATTTTTGGGTGAACTAACCCTTTAAGTATTTGTTTTTTACCTGAAATGTGATGCCATTGTTAACATTTACTTACACTTACATGGTTTTCAGAACAATAACACTTCAATGCAAGATCATTGCACCAGAAAATGTGCAGAATATTATATTTATAGCATAGCTGTAACTACATAAACATATAGGGGATTTTGACACATATTTAGCATTTTAACAAGGATAAAGGCTCTTTAAAAGATACCTGAATAGATTATAATTCAAGAATTAAATAAGAATGTAATACATTTTTACAGTTAGATTTGCATTAGGGAATACTACCCTAATGGGTAGTAAAAATAAAATAAAATAAAACCACGAAAACAATGTTAAATGAATGGACTCATTTTGAAATACTACAAGTGCACCATTATTATTATTTTTAATTTATTTATATTAATACATTCATTATTATTATTTTTTTGTTTTTTATTTTTTTGGGGGGGAGGGTTACTTCGTGCACCTTTAAACACTGATATTGTAACCATTAATAAGATATAGAATGACTATGTCAAACATTGAGTGACTGACTCTGATTTGTAGAATAAATGTGTGTGTGGTTTGACAGCTCAAAGTCAAAACTTGCTCGGCTTAGAATAGAGCCGTAATAATATTGGTTGGACTGTGTGTGGATGACACAGTGGTGTCTTCCTGATCTCTCCAATAACTCAGCTGTTATTGAGAGCAGGGCCCGAACGTGGACCCGCACCGCCACAGCAGATAAAGAACAGCACATACACACGCAGACTTTCATTACAGGTGACCCATTTCTGAGTGCCAGCGATATAAGCTAAACACAAATCATAGGATATTCCAACCATTAATCCAGTCTGACATGAGGAATGAACATGACGAGCAGATATCAATCAGAAAAGGAGAGTGAAAGGGTGAAATGTGATCGTGAGGGAAGAATCGATTTGGAAGCAGGAACTGAAGTTGCAACCTCATACATTTTTCTGGATGGAAACAATGAGAAGAATGTTCTGATGGTTACCAAATGGTAGGTTACCAAACATAAAATACATGAATGAAAATTTTTTGCCAATCAAATTACTGAATAAAAATTGAACATTTATTGGAGATTACCTATTTTTTTTTTCTTGAATATTTTTTTATTGCCCTCCAGGGATGTAATGTAATGTAATATAATAATTTAAAAAAACATACACATTTAGTTTTTTTTAATTTCAGCTTTATTTTAATTAATAAAATTGTTTTAACATTGTATTTTCGTTAATTGAGATAAAGCTAAAATAAAATATAAATGTTACATTATAATCTTAAACTAAAGAAAAAAAAGAAAATAAAAAATAGAAATACAACTAACTGAAATGTTGAAACACTAAAATGGAGGGGGGGGGTAAAATGACAAAAGCGCATAAAACATTTCTAAAAAATGTAACTAAAATTAAAATAAAAAGACTCAATGACTTAAAAAGAAATATTCATAAAAACTATAGTGTACAAATAATACTTAATTATTCTTGCAGTACTTTTGCATCCTTATGATTCACATTGGCTTTCAAAACAATCAAGTGTTTGAAGTCCTGGAACTGTGACTTTGGAGGATCCAAGGTTGTTGTTTTTTCTGCTTTGCTCACATCATCACTGAAGTGAGAGAGAGAGAGAGAGAGAGAGAGAGAGTGAGAGAGAAAGAGAGAGAGAGAGAGATGCACTTTCACGCCAGCCATAATTCACCATGGCCTAAAGCAGCTCTACAGAGACGGTTCCTTGGCCGCAGCAGATATTTTCACCCTGTCACCACGCCTCAGCATACGTCAACTTAACGTCTGAAACAATACACATGCTCTTGTCAGGGTGTTTAGTAGATTAGAGCATAACCAAGCCAAACAAACACATAACACTAGAGGTCACACCCTCATACAGCTCGCTAAACACGACACTTACATGTGCAGAAAGTGATACGCGGACCTGCTTGAGGAATCACAAACATCCGTGCCATGAACAGATGATAGAATAATACACCTTCATCTAACACTCAATACAATAATTCATCCATAAGGTGGAGAAATGCTCTGTTTCAAACAGATAGCAAGCTGCATATACAGGCAGAATTTTTAAGCATTGTGATGCAAAAGTCTGTTTGTATAATTATTTTATTTAAATTATTATGCTGAGTTTTTGATGCCAAAAGACCTGCTTTTCAAATATAAATGCAACTATTTATAGTATATGTATAGTCTAGTACTATATATATATATATATATATATATATATATATATATATATATATATATATATTTTTTTTTTAATCACAGAGAGCTAGTGGCCTTTTGACAGGTTTGGTTTTGTAGAAATAGACTGTAGGTTGGAAGATGGGCGTTGATGGATACCGTGTGACAGATGGAAGAGATAAAACTCTTATAAAACCAGAGCGCTTTCATTGTATGTAACATACTGTATGACCTGACATCACATATGCGCTGATGGAAGTATGGCACAATACATCAAAACACAATAACTTAAGTGCATGAAGCCATTCAAACGCTCTCTTCTTAATGACCAGAAGAAGTTTGTGTCTTTTGAGCCCAAAGGTGAATTGCTGTCATGCACATGCAACACAATATTTGTGCATATTCTGTGAAAGGGAACTGAATAACAATTTGCTTTACAGAAATCCAGATATATGTGCAGGTGAGTAAATGGATACACTACGGGTTTGCAGGTACACAATCAGCATGTTCAATTCAAGGTAAGATTGACCCCAGGTCAGTTAGTGGCTCTGTTCCAAAACCCAATGAGCTGCCTTGCTTTCTACTGCCTACATAAGTATTTGCCTTTTAATGCAGCATCCTCAATTGTGACCTCACAACTAATCGATCTGAGCACATGCAATGCACACGGGAGACTTGACAGCTGATTCCAACTTGGCTTTACCATGTTGCTTTGCTTATAATGCAATACTTAAATAATGTTAAAAATAAATGAGTAAATAAATAAATACAGATACACACACATTGTGCAAGACACTTAGGACTGTTTCCACCAAAAAAGGTATATGTGACCCTGGAGCACAAAAGCAATCTTAAGTCGCTGGGATAGCCAAAAATACATTGTATGGGTCAAAATGTTTGATTTTTATTTTATGCCAAAAATCATTAGGATATTAAATAAAGATCATGTTCCATTAAGATATTTTGTAAATTTCCTACTGTAAATATATTAAAACTTAATTTTTGATTAGTAATATGCATTGCTAAGAATTTAATTTGGACAACTTTAAAGGCGATTTTCTCAATATTTAGATTTTTTTGCACCCTCAGATTCCAGATTTTCAAATAGTTGCATCTCGGCCAAATATTGTCCTATCATAACAAACCATACATCAACGGAAATCTTATTTATTCAGCTTTCAGATGATGTATAAATCTCAATTTCAGGATAAATTGACCCTTATAACTGGTTTTGTGGTCCAGGGTCACATATGTGACTTTTTATCTCAGTATTTTTTAAGAATTGTGAGATATATATATTAGTGGTGTAATGGTACACAAACATGATGGGTCGGTACGTACCTCGGTTTTGACTTCATTGTTCGGTTTCGGTGCAACAGGGGGGAAAATTCATTAAACAGTTGTTTACTGAAAAAAAGCTATTTCTTTAAATAATTTCAATTATAAATAAAATTTTCTTAGGTATAAAAATCTACCTCAGCTTATGTTGTATAGGGAGCCCTTTTACATTACTAAGCTTAAAATTAAATTACTATTATTTTTTAAATATAATAATCAACACTCAACTTGGATTCAAGTCAGGTGATTGGCTGGGTCATTCTAGCAGCTTTATTTTCTTTCTCTGAAATCAATTGAGAGTTTCCTTGGCTGTGTGTTTGGGATCATTGTCTTTCTGAAATGTCCACCCTTGTTTCATATTCATCATCCTGGTACTGTAGGTGTTGGAACTGAACCAGCTAATATTAATTTCCACTGACGAGGGACAGGATTGCTTCCTAATTACTGACAGATTTCAGCTGGTGTCTTGGCTTTCCATGCCTTTTTGCACCTCCCTTTCTTCATATGTTCAATACTTTTTCCCTGTGTCACTCCATTTTATTACACAGAACTTAATTTCTGAATGTATTTGTATTGTTTTCTTTGTATGTATGGATTACTTGGGTTGTTACGGACATCTGGTGAAAATTTCATGTCAACAGCACCTTTAGAAATATATTTACTGAGAAAAATGGTGACACGTTCAATAATTATTTTACCCGCTATAGATGGCAAGGCAACATTTCTCATTTTCATTTAGTCTAAGTTGTAGTACTAAAATACAATAAAACTAATGAATATTATACAAAAAAAATTAATAATAATAATAAAAGTGACAAACACACGCACACACACACACACACAAACATTAAGTTTAGCTAAAAATTCAACTGAAAAGCACGTTGATTAAATGTTAGTGATACATTCATTTTTCATATTAATATTTTAAACAAATACTTAAGGCCCTTTTTTTTAATATTTCACATTTTATGTTGTTTATATTGTTATAATCAAATGAAAATGTAATCCTTTTATTTTTGTGCTGCACAACAGAGGTTTAATATTAAAATTTTAAAAAGGAAGAAACATGCTGACATTCCATAAAATTATATATATATATATATATAGAGAGAGGCAAATTATATTTTCTTAATGTTTATACATTCTAACTTTCAAATTACAGTAACTTATTTCCTACCAATCATGTATTTTTCTCCTTTTAGATAAATGGTCTTATTTATAACACCATTTGGGTCCTATGTAGCACTTTTAAAGTATGGCACTTTGTGGAAGCTTATAAAAAGGGTTCTATTTAGAGCCAAAATGGTTTCTACTATTGTAACAAGCTGAAAAACCCAATCAGGTAAGGGAAGGAGGGAAGCTTTTAAAGATTGTGTTTGACAACAACGGGCCTTTGAGTCAAAAATGTTGAAAACCACCACATTAGAAGGTTTATTGATGCTGTCTACCTATGATGCCTTGAAATACTGCCTATAAAACAAAGCCTGAGAGATGATTTACCTTGCACCTGCAAACTTCCATTCTGGCCAGATGTGCCTTGTTTCTGTCTGTATGTCCATCTGTATGCGGGTTGAGCAGAGAGGGGTGAAGGAAATTAGATTTTCAGCCCTGGGATGTGTCTGGGTCTTGTCTAGTGGTGCTTGTGAGTGTCAGACTCTTTGGGTCATGACTGTCTGAAGGAAAAGAAGAGAGGCAGAGAAGCATGTGTCAGTAATTAGTCAGCAGGGCAAAGCAGATAATAAAGGCTTTCAGGAGTTCATTATAGGTACAGACTGGGGGAAGCAGAAATGAATGCTCATATAATGGCAACCTGCCCAAACATCTTGTGAGTGAGCATGAGTGATGAAGGATTGACAGCATCAGCAACTCCAGTCACCAAAGCTGTCAATGGCAATCGGTGCAAGATCTAGAAGCTCTAATCTAAGATAATAATGTTAGTTGTGATTATGCATGAGCTGACAATATGCACTGCCCCAAACTGTAAACAGCATTTTAATGCATCATAAGCACACACCTGACATGTCTGTCTTCTCCATTTTAGGTTTCCCAAAGAGCTTTTCAGTGATCAGTTCTTAAAATAACCCATTTTGTCTTAGTGTGAAGAACATTTGAATAATCTGAAGAATCTTTTTCATTGGAAAGGACATTTAGTGCAATAGCAAAGTTCCATGGTTGTATAAGGTTCTTCATTTTTCATTCAGCACTAATCAATAATTTAATACTGATGAAGAAAAAAAACAGTTCAATATTAATAAGCCCAAGTTTTTACTACAAATTTTATTTTATGTTGCGTTTTTAGTTAAAATTATCTTACAATGCAGGGTTATTATGGTTAACTAAAACTAAACCATATAATAATAATAATCGTAGAACCACTGCCACCAATGGCCTCTATGATCATCTTAGCTCACAATGCTTTTGGGAAATGTAGCGGTGTGTCTTAAAAAGGTGAAAAGGAGATTAAAAGTAGTGCATTACTTCAAAAATGATGATTAGTTGCAGATTAAAAAGTATATAGATCTATACACATATATACATTTTTGTAACCTAAAAAAAATTGGTCCCACGTTATATTAAGTGGCTTTAACTACAGTGTGGTTACATCAAAAAATAAATGCATTGTACTTATTGTGTTCATATCGTATTGCAAAACACTGCTGCTATTGAGGTGGGATACAGGATTAGGAACAGGTTTGGTGGTATGGGTAGGTTTAAGGGTGGGTTAAGGTGTAAGAGATGGGATAACGGAGTAATTATCAATGCCGAAATTAATAACAGATGTCATTACATGTACACAATAAGTGCATTGTTCCAAATGATTAATTTAAATGTAATTACATAGTAGTTAAGGCCACTTAATATAAAATGGGACAAAAACGGTATGCTGAAAAAAGTTCATGTTCATCCCCTTTTGTCAACAACCCATAAACAGAAGTCTGTCTGATGTGTGTGTACCTGGTATTCTCTACATTATGGTGGCCAAATGTCCCCATAAGGACAGTAATCCCCTTAAGGTTTAGTCAATTATCAGATTTTTAGTACCTTGTGGGTGTCTATGTCCTTGTTTGTGTATATATGTGGCATGCAGCATATGTGGGAATGCATTAGCAAAACATATTTACAGAAATGCTTTTATCGTTGCCTGATGCCTAAGGAAATCCCATGGTCACTGCAATTCAAAAGCACTAAAAATGTGCCTAGACACTGAACAGATGAGGGGAATTTACAATCAAGACACGTGAACAAAGAAGTCGGCGTAGCTGACCCACACACACATTCCCACCCACTGAAGACACGCTGAACACAGAGACACGCTGCCAATGTAATTAATTTTACACAATAAGAGATTATTATCTCAATGTCACATCAGTAGGTTGTGGAACATGTTGCCTGGCGGCCTCACACACGACCATTACAACACTGTTCTCTGCTGTTTAAATCAACCGGCTTTATTAACAATGGAACACGTTTTCTTGCCAACATTTTGTCAAGCTTTTGTTTCTCTAGCAGCCCTCAAGCCATTTATTAAAAATTATCAGGTCAAATGTGCTATGATCATCATACAATACACCATGACTTCTTTTTGTGGCTGTTTTAATTGTGACAGAAAACATGAACGTTTTGTTTAAATATTAAAGAATGCTAGAATTACGTAACATTCTGCTCTGGAGAATTGCAAACAGTTGATTGGTTAGCAAAACTATACTTATGGGTGAATATCACACAAAAATAGGCTCATCTGAACTTTGTTGTCAAGCTATTCAGGCAAGCACACAAGTATTAAAGGCACAATATGCAAGTTTTCGTCGCTAAAGGGCGCATATTCAAAACAAACAAGAAACAAAAGCGTAGTTTGATGACGCCGTGACTGAGTGTGGAATCATGGGAGTTGTCGTCTTCATCCCCACAGCCGATGCAATCCGACGGGACTCGGGCAGAAATCATGTTAATTGATGAGCTAATGTATTAAAGACTTATTAAGGTCACTGTAGTATGAAGCAGGGTGTGGCTAAAAGTCGTGGAAGCGAAACAAGGCTGCTGGAGTGATTGCTAATGAAGGACGAGCGCGATACACGGCTCGATAGCAGCAGAGCTTTTATTATGCTTATAATAATTATTAGTGGCCGAACCCGGCCCGTACCGAGATCGTCTGACCCGACCCGAGCGGCACAGTTAAATTTAGAGCCCGAACCCGAACTCGAAATCTTTTTTTTTCTCCCCCACAACGAATAACCAATTTTTTAAAAATGCTGTATGTCACGATTGCATGCAATGGTCAGTAAACAAATTCACGTAAAGAAACAGAATCATTAAGGCTCGGCCAGTTCACAAGGCAAAAGAAAAAAAACAATAACCAGTTATGAAAGTTTATGAACATCAGGTGCAGCGGTCACATAAATTCTGCCGAGTTTTTGAATGGTTGTACACGAAAAGACGATAATTCTTCTATCGTGCAAATTATGGTCATTTTCGTCAGCTAAGGCTCGTTAGCATTCGGCCTGCTTTAAATCAGACACAGATGCAGTGCGGTAAGATTTATTTGAATTAATTAATTATATAATTTATTTGAAATAGCGAGAGAGAGAGAGAGAGAGAGAGAGAGAGGAAGAGAGGGCTGAAAGTTGCGTGTGTGAACCTGCGTCTGAGCGTCTCTCTCTACAAGCAATGAGGCTTAGTTTCAAAAACAGCGATTTTACCCCCTCATTGCAGAGAAATATAACGTTGCGAGTCAGTAGCCTGTCGAAGCTATTTTACTAATAAAAGTTTCTGTGGTGTGTTGTCGTGTGCAATAATGTGTGTGCGTGCATCTATGAAAGCAGCATAGCCTACTGTATATAGTTTGTTTAGCTATAAACCCGAGCCCGACCCGAACCCGAAGCTATTCATTAAACATTAACCCGAACCCGACCCGAAACCCGAAAGTATTTCGGGACTCGTCGGGCTCAGGGCGGGTAGCAGACCTCTAGTATGTGGGGTAAAACAGCGCTGTTTTATACTAGATACATTTGAGTGTATTGAAAGTTCCGTTATAATGCTACTCTGTGCGTTCATCACCTGTCTTGGGGTTTCCATGTTTTCAACAAAATAAAACCAGAAATCGAGGTGTTATGACGTCATTGGCAGGTGACGCAATGACACTATGGACACGGTCCGTTACACTAGTTATAATTGCTTATTTCTCTGGATTTAAACATTCTTCAAAACATTTGGGATAATGTAAGTACACAAGTCAGCAAATATATAACACTGTTTTAGTGGTTTTGGGACATTTTAATAAAATGATTTTACATATTGTGCCTTTAATGTAAATATTAAAATCAACAAATATTTGGGTGAATCTTATGGAAACTGTCAAGAAATGGTCATATATCAGCCCAAAATCAAAGTTAAAAATAAATATAGTTCATACAGTTTTGTGAACCATCAAATGTGCATCTAAAAGATGTTAAATATAAAAAAATAGAGATATAAATATATGCATAACTTGTGGAAACTGTCAAGAAATAGCCATTTTCAGTGCAAAATCAATAGTCATGTCAAACTTTAAATAAAACTAAACTAAACTAAACAATAAAACGTAATGAGACATTATTAAAAACATAAAAGACTTTAACAAAACAAAACATTTTTAAAAATCTTAATTACTCCAAATTTTTTGAACGGCAGTGTGTATAGATAGAATGGTAAAATTATGTTTTTGAGTGATTTTGGTAACACTTTATTATAGGGACCAAGTCTCACTATTAACTAGTTGCTTATTAGCATGCTTCTTATTAACTTATTGGCTGTTTATTAGTCCTTACAAAGTACATATTCTGCATGACCATATTTTACATTCCTAATCCTAATCAATACCTAAACTTAACGACTCAAACCACATGACATCATTTACTTTCTCAAACACTTCAAAGGCTATGCATGAGATGTTCCCTTTTATTATATTTCAAGAAATGTAAAGGTCCAATGGAGAGCTTCTTTGCTTAAACGTAATAGCCTGACCGCATGAAGTAATGCACCTTAAAGTGCTTTACAAGCATGCAGAGCCACGATGAGAAGTGATGTCAGAAACAAGAGCGCTTATATAATGCAAATAATCTCAGGCCTTCTGAAGGTGAGCGTGTTCCCGTTTCTTGACGCAAATGGAGACAGCAGCAGCAGGGGTCGTGCGGCATCGACGCAGCTCACGCTCCCGGGGAAGCGCTTCCTGCTCGCTCTGCCAACAGCTCTCAAACCTCCCCTTAGCTTATTAATAAAGACACTTGGCAACTAGCATCCGAGCCGAAGCATCTGCCCGTTCTGAACGCGGGGACCCGACGTCAGAATATATCACTCTTATATGCTAAATGACCTTGGGCTGCCCACATACATACAGCCATATCTAATGCACACTCTCCGAGGCATCTTGAAGAGGAAAAACAAACTGCAAATCAATTCTGAATTTCGCCACAAGGTTTCCTTGTGGCCATTATAAAGCAATGTCACCTTCAGAGGGAATACAGATGGCTATTGCTGCACTGTCGATATTTTGAGAGCCTTTACTCACCTGCTTGGCTTGCAGGTTACGGAATTGTTTTCCTGATGGGACCAAAGCTATAACCAGACGCACAAATAGATGGGCTATATTGCCTATTGAGAAGCACGGGACAGTAATGGGCGTCAGTTTGTGGCCATTGATCCCTTTCCACCATCGACCCTCCGCCACAGCATCCTGCGAGGATATTGGGTCTCTTTCTTCCCTCCGCAGAGCCAAGGTTGCAGCGACTAGATTCTCATTCCAGGAGGAACCTAAGCCCGTTTATCTGTTTGTTTGTTTTGGTGGAAATCTCTTGTCTGTTCATGAGGGTAAAGGGCGCCTCTTCTCTAAAACATTCCCAGACCCCAGCTTTACAGCTCTCTTGGCCGAGTTTCAGTGGGAGATTGGGAGAAAGCTTTGTTTGGATATCTGCGAGTGTAAGAATATAAAGCTCCAGCAATATAGGAGGATTTGAAGCCTGTTTTTCTTGTAGGACCTTTCTATATGGCACACTGATAAAAATGATTTAGTGGTGAAGTAAATAATACAGAAAAACAAATGTAATTTCTACATTCAATAATTTAGTTCAGGCAAGAATAAAAAAAAGAGTAAATAAAAAAAAAAGTATATTTTACTTGGAATTGTTTGTTATTTTTACAAAGATTGTTTAAGTAAATATCAACATCATGATCCTGTTGTCCCCATCATGCACTTAGGCATGAATAATTAATAAGTTTTTTTTTTTTTTTTTTTTGCTGTTTTCGAGATGTATTTACACTGTTTTATGGTTGCTTTTGTTGTTAGGTTTAGAAAATTGCTGGATTTTTTTCTCTATAGAACTGCCATTTATAGGCAAAAATTCAACAAATAAAATATCAAGTCTGAATTTTTCATTATGCCACTCTCTTATAAGTCACCTTAAGTTTATAAGATCCACATTTTCAGCAGTTCATCATGCTGTTATTCTGCATGCAGCCCGCATTGTTGAGTTCCTTCCCACTGCAGCTTTTGCAAATAAACACAGAGGCGATGGTGAATGTTATGAAGCTAATTTAAAATCTGCCTCGAACAGCAGCTCTTCAATTACAGTGTCTGTGTGATTGACAGGGTGATCGTCCTCCCTGTTCTGAGTGAGGAGACCCCTCTGGGAGCGAGGACTTATATGAAGACGAGACGAGGCTGTCTCTTCATCAGACAAGGCTAGACAGAGAGAAGTGGGTCTCATTTAAATGAGCATACTGTGCATAGTTGAGGAGAACACAGTTGAGACCAGCTGAGCTATGTCCTTCAGAGGGAATGAATTAGATTCATGATTGTCTTATATATTATGAACATGAAATCAATTGATTTACGCTGATATACACCATTCAAAAGTAAGAAAGTAAAGAAATTAATATTTTCATATATGCAAGGACACATTATACCATTACAATAGATTTCTATTTCATACTGTTCTTTTGAAAATTTATTTTCACCAAAGAATCCTGAAAAAACTGTTATTTTCAATTGTAAAATCATTTTCACAATATTCCTGTTTTTACTCTATTTTACATTAAATAAACGCAGCATTGGTGGTGAGCATAAGAGACTGCTTACAGTGACATAAAACTCTTCCCGAGCCCAAACTTTAAACTGTAGTGTAAACATTAGATTCTAATTAAAGATGACTTCAAAGGCATGCAATTTACAGTACAAACAGTGATATGGAGGTAAAGATAAAAAATGATTCAAACTGAGCAGCAGTGATTTGAATAAAATTCAAGGCCACTACTAATCACTCGTCTGTTTCAGTTGGGCAAATCAGACCAACAACATAAATCACCAACGACAGCAAAGTTAATGTTGTTTAGTGTCTGAAAAGGAAGAAAAGCCAAAAAGATGGATATACAAACTTAAGCTAGCTTGTGATTTAACCACAAAGAGAGGAAGACAGATGATTCTTTGCTGCTTAAACCAACCTACGCTGGTTTGTCTTAAGTCTCAAAGGCTGGCCAAGCAGGTGTTTAGCTGGTATAGCTGGCGGTCAACTAGTTTCCCAGCTGAAAATTGTCCTTTAGCCTTCTAAAACCAGACCAGGAAATCAGCCCCACCTTCAGGTGGAATATCTTAGCTGGTATAAAGAAAATTAAAATATTTACAAGGAATAATTTAATATTTACAGAGTCTTTTGTTTTTTTACAAAGCTGCTGGAGCAACAATAATTCCAAATGTAATAGAAAGTCAATCCATCAAGAAGCGTTCCAGTGACTGATTGCGACTGAAGAGGGAAGAATCCACAATCATCTCATTTTCTTAAAGGGAAATAATTTTAAATCATTTACTAACTGTCATGTGTTTCTAAACCAGTATTACTTTCTTTTGTTTCCATGATAAACAAAAGGAGCTGTTAGGCAGATATGTCTTATCTTCTGCTTTCCAAGGTCAGTGACTTACATTTACACATTTACATTTAGTCATTTAGCAGACGCTTT